>NW_026947905.1:0-94000 GCF_034190915.1 Cavia porcellus | reverse complement strand
TGTCTGTGTGTGTTACATTACATTCACTAGTAGGAGTGAGAAAAACATCACGCAGTGGTGCGCATTGTATGGGTGTGTGTTACATTAGATTCACTAGTAGGAGTGAGAAAAACATCACGGTGTCGTGCGCATTGTATGGGTGTGCGTTACATTAGTTTCACTAGTAGCAGTGAGAAAAACATCACGGGGTGGTGCGCATTGTATGGGTGTGCGTTACATTAGATTCACTAGTAGCAGTGAGAAAAACATCACGGGGTGGTGCGCATTGTATGGGTGTGCGTTACATTAGATTCACTAGTAGGAGTGAGAAAAACATCACGGGGTGGTGCGCATTGTATGGGTGTGTGTTACATTAGATTCACTAGTAGCAGTGAGAAAAACATCACGGGGTGGTGCGCATTGTATGGGTGTGTGTTACATTACATTCACTAGTAGCAGTGAGAAAAACAACACGGGGTGGTGCGCATTGTATGGGTGTGTGTTACATTAGATTCACTAGTAGCAGTTAGAAAAACATCACGGGGTGTTGCGCATTGTATGGGTGTGTGTTACATTAGATTCACTAGTAGCAGTGAGAAAAACATCACGGGGTGGTGCGCATTGTATGGGTGTGTGTTACATTAGATTCACTAGTAGCAGTGAGAAAAACATCACGGGGTGGTGCGCATTGTATGGGTGTGTGTTACATTGGATTCACTAGTAGGAGTGACAAAAACATCACGGGGTGGTGCGCATTGTATGGGTGTGTGTTACATTGGATTCACTAGTAGGAGTGAGAAAAACATCACGGGGTGGTGCGCATTGTATGAGTGTGTGTTACATTGGATACACTAGTAGGAGTGAGAAAAACATCACGGGGTGGTGCGCATTGTATGGGTGTGTGATACATTACATTCACTAGTAGGAGTGAGAAAAACATCACGGGGTGGTGCGCATTGTATGGGTGTGTGTTACATTACATTCACTAGTAGGAGTGAGAAAAACATCACGGGGTGGTGCCCATTGTATGTGTGTGTTACATTACATTCACTAGTAGCAGTGAGAAAAACATCACGGGGTGGTGCGCATTGTCTGTGTGTGTTACATTACATTCACTAGTAGTAGTGAGAAAAACATCACGCGGTGGTGCGCATTGTATGGGTGTGTGTTACATTAGATTCACTAGTAGGAGTGAGAAAAACATCACGGGGTGGTGCGCATTGTATGGGTGTGTGTTACATTACATTCACTAGTAGGAGTGAGAAAAACATCACGGGGTGGTGCGCATTGTATGGGTGTGCGTTACATTAGATTCACTAGTAGCAGTGAGAAAAACATCACGGGGTGGTGCGCATTGTATGGGTGTGCGTTACATTAGATTCACTAGTAGCAGTGAGAAAAACATCAAGGGGTGGTGCGCATTGTATGGGTGTAGGTTACATTAGATTCACTTGTAGGAGTGAGAAAAACATCACGGGGTGGTGCGCATTGTATGGATGTGTGTTACATTACATTCACTAGTAGCAGTGAGAAAAACATCACGGGGTGGTTCGCATTGTATGGGTGTGTGTTACATTACATTCACTAGTAGGAGTGAGAAAAACATCACGGGGTGGTGCGCATTGTATGTGTGTGTTACATTACATTCACTAGTAGGAGTGAGAAAAACATCACGCGGTGGTGCGCATTGTATGGGTGTGTGTTACATTACATTCACTAGTAGGAGTGAGAAAAACATCACGGGGTGGTGCGCATTGTATGGGTGTGTGTTACATTGGATTCACTAGTAGGAGTGAGAAAAACATCACGGGGTGGTGCGCATTGTATGGGTGTGTTCCATTGAATTCACTAGTAGGAGTGAGAAAAACATCACGGGGTGGTGCGCATTGTATGGGTGTGTGTTACATTGGATTCACTAGTAGCAGTAAGAAAAACATCACGGGGTGGTTCGCATTGTATGGGTGTGTGTTACATTAGATTCACTAGTAGCAGTGAGAAAAACATCACGGGGTGGTGCGCATTGTATGGGTGTGTGTTACATTAGATTCACTAGTAGCAGTGAGAAAAACATCACGGGGTGGTGCGCATTGTATGGGTGTGTGTTACATTAGATTCACTAGTAGCAGTGAGAAAAACATCACGGGGTGGTGCGCATTGTATGGGTGTGTGTTACATTGGATTCACTAGTAGGAGTGAGAAAAACATCACGGGGTGGTGCGCATTGTATGGGTGTGTGTTACATTGGATTCACTAGTAGGAGTGAGAAAAACATCACGGGGTGGTGCGCATTGTATGGGTGTGTGTTACATTGGATTCACTAGTAGGAGTGAGAAAAACATCACGGGGTGGTGCGCATTGTATGGGTGTGTGTTACATTACATTCACTAGTAGGAGTGAGAAAAACATCACGGGGTGGTGCGCATTGTATGGGTGTGTGTTACATTACATTCACTAGTAGGAGTGAGAAAAACATCACGGGGTGGTGCGCATTGTATGTGTGTGTTACATTACATTCACTAGTAGGAGTGAGAAAAACATCACGGGGTGGTGCGCATTGTATGTGTGTGTTACATTACATTCACTAGTAGGAGTGAGAAAAACATCACGCGGTGGTGCGCATTGTATGGGTGTGTGTTACATTAGATTCACTAGTAGGAGTGAGAAAAACATCACGGGGTCGTGCGCATTGTATGGGTGTGTGTTACATTACATTCACTAGTAGGAGTGAGAAAAACATCACGGGGTGGTGCGCATTGTATGGGTGTGCGTTACATTAGTTTCACTAGTAGCAGTGAGAAAAACATCACGGGGTTGTGCGCATTATATGGGTGTGCGTTACATTAGATTCACTAGTAGCAGTGAGAAAAACATCACGGGGTGGTGCGCATTGTATGGGTGTGCGTTACATTAGATTCACTAGTAGGAGTGAGAAAAACATCACGGGGTGGTGCGCATTGTATGGGTGTGTGTTACATTGGATTCACTAGTAGGAGTGAGAAAAACATCACGGGGTGGTGCGCATTGTATGGGTGTGTGTTACATTACATTCACTAGTAGGAGTGAGAAAAACAACACGGGGTGGTGCGCATTGTATGGGTGTGTGTTACATTAGGTTCACTAGTAGCAGTTAGAAAAACATCACGGGGTGGTGCGCATTGTATGGGTGTGTGTTACATTAGATTCACTAGTAGGAGTGAGAAAAACATCACGGGGTGGTGCGCATTGTATGGGTGTGTGTTACATTGGATTCACTAGTAGGAGTGAGAAAAACATCACGGGGTGGTGCGCATTGTATGGGTGTGTGTTACATTACATTCACTAGTAGGAGTGAGAAAAACATCATGGGGTGGTGCGCATTGTATGGGTGTGTGTTACATTGGATACACTATTAGGAGTGAGAAAAACATCACGGGGTGGTGCGCATTGTATGGGTGTGTGTTACATTACATTCACTAGTAGGAGTGAGAAAAACATCACGGGGTGGTGCGCATTGTATGGGTGTGTGTTACATTACATTCACTAGTAGGAGTGAGAAAAACATCACGGGGTGGTGCGCATTGTATGTGTGTGTTACATTACATTCACTAGTAGCAGTGAGAAAAACATCACGGGGTGGTGCGCATTGTCTGTGTGTGTTACATTACATTCACTAGTAGAAGTGAGAAAAACATCACGCGGTGGTGCGCATTGTATGGGTGTGTGTTACATTAGATTCACTAGTAGGAGTGAGAAAAACATCACGGGGTGGTGCGCATTGTATGGGTGTGTGTTACATTACATTCACTAGTAGGAGTGAGAAAAACATCACGGGGTGTTGCGCATTGTATGGGTGTGCTTTACATTAAATTCACTAGTAGCAGTGAGAAAAACATCACGGGGTGGTGCGCATTGTATGGGTGTGCGTTACATTAGATTCACTAGTAGCAGTGAGAAAAACATCACGGGGTGGTGCGCATTGTATGGGTGTAGGTTACATTAGATTCACTTGTAGGAGTGAGAAAAACATCACGGGGTGGTGCGCATTGTATGTGTGTGTTACATTACATTCACTAGTAGGAGTGAGAAAAACATCACGCGGTGGTGCGCATTGTATGGGTGTGTGTTACATTACATTCACTAGTAGGAGTGAGAAAAACATCACGGGGTGGTGCGCATTGTATGGGTGTGTGTTACATTACATTCACTAGTAGGAGTGAGAAAAACATCACGGGGTGGTGCGCATTGTATGGGTGTGTGTTACATTACATTCACTAGTAGGAGTGAGAAAAACATCACGGGGTGGTGCGCATTGCATGGGTGTGTGTTACATTAGATTCACTAGTAGCAGTGAGAAAAACATCACGGGGTGGTGCGCATTGCATGGGTGTGTGTTACATTAGATTCACTAGTAGCAGTGAGAAAAACATCACGGGGTGGTGCGCATTGTATGGGTGTGTGTCACATGAGATTCACTAGTAGCAGTGAGAAAAACATCACGGGGTGGTGCGCATTGTATGGGTGTGTGTTACATTAGATTCACTAGTAGCAGTGAGAAAAACATCACGGGGTGGTGCGCATTGTATGGGTGTGTGTTACATTAGATTCACTAGTAGCAGTGAGAAAAACATCACGGGGTGGTGCGCATTGTATGGGTGTGTGTTACATTAGATTCACTAGTAGCAGTGAGAAAAACATCACGGGGTGGTGCGCATTGTATGGGTGTGTGTTACATTAGATTCACTAGTAGCAGTGAGAAAAACATCACGGGGTGGTGCGCATTGTATGGGTGTGTGTTACATTAGATTCATAGTAGGAGTGAGAAAAACATCACGGGGTGGTGCGCATTGTATGGGCGTGTGTTACATTAGATTCACTAGTAGCAGTGAGAAAAACATCACGGGGTGGTGCGCATTGTATGGGCGTGTGTTACATTAGATTCACTAGTAGGAGTGAGAAAAACATCACAGGGTGGTGCGCATTGTATGGGTGTGTGTTACATTACATTCACTAGTAGGAGTGAGAAAAACATCACGGTGTGGTGCGCATTGTATGGGCGTGTGTTACATTGGATCCACTAGTAGGAGTGAGAAAAACATCACGGGGTGGTGCGCATTGTATGGGCGTGTGTTACATTGGATTCACTAGTAGGAGTGAGAAAAACATCACGGGGTGGTGCGCATTGTATGGGTGTGTGTTACATTACATTCACTAGTAGGAGTGAGAAAAACATCACGGGGTGGTGCGCATTGTATGGGTGTGTGTTACATTACATTCACTAGTACTAGTGAGAAAAACATCACGGGGTGGTGCGCATTGTATGGGTGTGTGTTACATTACATTCACTAGTAGGAGTGAGAAAAACATCACGGGGTGGTGCGCATTGTATGGATGTGTGTTACATTACATTCACTAGTAGCAGTGAGAAAAACATCACGGGGTGGTGCGCATTGTATGGGTGTGTGTTACATTACATTCACTAGTAGGAGTGAGAAAAACATCACGGGGTGGTGCGCATTGTATGGGTGTGTGTTACATTACATTCACTAGTAGGAGTGAGAAAAACATCACGGGGTGGTGCGCATAGTATGGGTGTTTGTTACATTAGATTCACTAGTAGGAGTGAGAAAAACATCACGGGGTGGTGCGCATTGTATGGGTGTGTGTTACATTAGATTCACTAGTAGCAGTGAGAAAAACATCACGGGGTGGTGCGCATTGTATGGGTGTGTGTTACATTAGATTCACTAGTAGCAGTGAGAAAAACATCACGGGGTGGTGCGCATTGTATGGGTGTGTGTTACATTAGATTCACTAGAAGGAGTGAGAAAAACATCACGGGGTGGTGCGCATTGTATGGGTGTGTGTTACATTGGATTCACTAGTAGGAGTGAGAAAAACATCACGGGGTGGTGCGCATTGTATGGGTGTGTGTTACATTAGATTCACTAGTAGGAGTGAGAAAAACATCACGGGGTGGTGCGCATTGTATGGGTGTGTGTTACATTGGATTCACTAGTAGGTGTGAGAAAAACATCACGGGGTGGTGCGCATTGTATGGGTGTGTGTTACATTACATTCACTAGTAGGAGTGAGAAAAACATCACGGGGTGGTGCGCATTGTATGGGTGTGTGTTACATTGGATTCACTAGTAGGAGTGAGAAAAACATCACGGGGTGGTGCGCATTGTATGGGTGTGTGTTACATTACATTCACTACTAGGAGTTAGAAAAACATCACGGGGTGGTGTGCATTGTATGGGTGTGTGTTACATTACATTCACTAGTAGGATTGAGAAAAACATCACGGGGTGGTGCGCATTGTATGGGTGTGTGTACATTACATTCACTAGTAGGATTGAGAAAAACATCACGGGGTGGTGCGCATTGTATGGGTGTGTGTTACATTACATTCACTATTAGGATTGAGAAAAACATCACGGGCTGGTGCGCATTGTATGGGTGTGTGTTACATTAGATTCACTAGTAGCAGTGAGAAAAACATCACGGGGTGGTGCGCATTGTATGCGTGTGTGTTACATTAGATTCACTAGTAGCAGTGAGAAAAACATCACGGGGTGGTGCGCATTGTATGGGTGTGTGTTACATTGGATTCACTAGTAGGAGTGAGAAAAACATCACGGGGTGGTGCGCATTGTATGGGTGTGTGTTATATTGGATTCACTAGTAGGAGTGAGAAAAACATCACGGGGTGGTGCGCATTGTATGGGTGTGTGTTACATTGGATTCACTAGTAGGAGTGAGAAAAACATCACGGGGTGGTGCGCATTGTATTGGTGTGTGTTACATTGGATTCACTAGTAGGAGTGAGAAAAACATCACGGGGTGGTTCGCATTGTATGGGTGTGTGTTACATTACATTCACTAGTAGGAGTGAGAAAAACATCACGGGGTGGTGCGCATTGTATGGGTGTGTGTTACATTGGATTCACTAGTAGGAGTGAGAAAAACATCACGGGGTGGTGCGCATTGTATGGGTGTGTGTTACATTGGATTCACTAGTAGGAGTGAGAAAAACATCACGGGGTGGTGCGCATTGTATGGGTGTGTGTTACATTACATTCACTAGTAGGAGTGAGAAAAACATCACGGGGTGGTGCGCATTGTATGTGTGTGTTACATTACATTCACTAGTAGGAGTGAGAAAAACATCACGGGGTGGTGCGCATTGTATGTGTGTGTTACATTACATTCACTAGTAGGAGTGAGAAAAACATCACGCAGTGGTGCGCATTGTATGGGTGTGTGTTACATTAGATTCACTAGTAGGAGTGAGAAAAACATCACGGTGTCGTGCGCATTGTATGGGTGTGCGTTACATTAGTTTCACTAGTAGCAGTGAGAAAAACATCACGGGGTGGTGCGCATTGTATGGGTGTGCGTTACATTAGATTCACTAGTAGCAGTGAGAAAAACATCACGGGGTGGTGCGCATTGTATGGGTGTGCGTTACATTAGATTCACTAGTAGGAGTGAGAAAAACATCACGGGGTGGTGCGCATTGTATGGGTGTGTGTTACATTAGATTCACTAGTAGCAGTGAGAAAAACATCACGGGGTGGTGCGCATTGTATGGGTGTGTGTTACATTACATTCACTAGTAGCAGTGAGAAAAACAACACGGGGTGGTGCGCATTGTATGGGTGTGTGTTACATTAGATTCACTAGTAGCAGTTAGAAAAACATCACGGGGTGGTGCGCATTGTATGGGTGTGTGTTACATTAGATTCACTAGTAGCAGTGAGAAAAACATCACGGGGTGGTGCGCATTGTATGGGTGTGTGTTACATTAGATTCACTAGTAGCAGTGAGAAAAACATCACGGGGTGGTGCGCATTGTATGGGTGTGTGTTACATTGGATTCACTAGTAGGAGTGAGAAAAACATCACGCGGTGGTGCGCATTGTATGGGTGTGTGTTACATTAGATTCACTAGTAGGAGTGAGAAAAACATCACGGGGTCGTGCGCATTGTATGGGTGTGTGTTACATTACATTCACTAGTAGGAGTGAGAAAAACATCACGGGGTGGTGCGCATTGTATGGGTGTGCGTTACATTAGTTTCACTAGTAGCAGTGAGAAAAACATCACGGGGTTGTGCGCATTATATGGGTGTGCGTTACATTAGATTCACTAGTAGCAGTGAGAAAAACATCACGGGGTGGTGCGCATTGTATGGGTGTGCGTTACATTAGATTCACTAGTAGGAGTGAGAAAAACATCACGGGGTGGTGCGCATTGTATGGGTGTGTGTTACATTGGATTCACTAGTAGGAGTGAGAAAAACATCACGGGGTGGTGCGCATTGTATGGGTGTGTGTTACATTACATTCACTAGTAGGAGTGAGAAAAACAACACGGGGTGGTGCGCATTGTATGGGTGTGTGTTACATTAGGTTCACTAGTAGCAGTTAGAAAAACATCACGGGGTGGTGCGCATTGTATGGGTGTGTGTTACATTAGATTCACTAGTAGGAGTGAGAAAAACATCACGGGGTGGTGCGCATTGTATGGGTGTGTGTTACATTGGATTCACTAGTAGGAGTGAGAAAAACATCACGGGGTGGTGCGCATTGTATGGGTGTGTGTTACATTACATTCACTAGTAGGAGTGAGAAAAACATCATGGGGTGGTGCGCATTGTATGGGTGTGTGTTACATTGGATACACTATTAGGAGTGAGAAAAACATCACGGGGTGGTGCGCATTGTATGGGTGTGTGTTACATTACATTCACTAGTAGGAGTGAGAAAAACATCACGGGGTGGTGCGCATTGTATGGGTGTGTGTTACATTACATTCACTAGTAGGAGTGAGAAAAACATCACGGGGTGGTGCGCATTGTATGTGTGTGTTACATTACATTCACTAGTAGCAGTGAGAAAAACATCACGGGGTGGTGCGCATTGTCTGTGTGTGTTACATTACATTCACTAGTAGAAGTGAGAAAAACATCACGCGGTGGTGCGCATTGTATGGGTGTGTGTTACATTAGATTCACTAGTAGGAGTGAGAAAAACATCACGGGGTGGTGCGCATTGTATGGGTGTGTGTTACATTACATTCACTAGTAGGAGTGAGAAAAACATCACGGGGTGTTGCGCATTGTATGGGTGTGCTTTACATTAAATTCACTAGTAGCAGTGAGAAAAACATCACGGGGTGGTGCGCATTGTATGGGTGTGCGTTACATTAGATTCACTAGTAGCAGTGAGAAAAACATCACGGGGTGGTGCGCATTGTATGGGTGTAGGTTACATTAGATTCACTTGTAGGAGTGAGAAAAACATCACGGGGTGGTGCGCATTGTATGTGTGTGTTACATTACATTCACTAGTAGGAGTGAGAAAAACATCACGCGGTGGTGCGCATTGTATGGGTGTGTGTTACATTACATTCACTAGTAGGAGTGAGAAAAACATCACGGGGTGGTGCGCATTGTATGGGTGTGTGTTACATTACATTCACTAGTAGGAGTGAGAAAAACATCACGGGGTGGTGCGCATTGTATGGGCGTGTGTTACATTACATTCACTAGTAGGAGTGAGAAAAACATCACGGGGTGGTGCGCATTGCATGGGTGTGTGTTACATTAGATTCACTAGTAGCAGTGAGAAAAACATCACGGGGTGGTGCGCATTGCATGGGTGTGTGTTACATTAGATTCACTAGTAGCAGTGAGAAAAACATCACGGGGTGGTGCGCATTGTATGGGTGTGTGTCACATGAGATTCACTAGTAGCAGTGAGAAAAACATCACGGGGTGGTGCGCATTGTATGGGTGTGTGTTACATTAGATTCACTAGTAGCAGTGAGAAAAACATCACGGGGTGGTGCGCATTGTATGGGTGTGCGTTACATTAGATTCACTAGTAGCAGTGAGAAAAACATCACGGGGTGGTGCGCATTGTATGGGTGTGCGTTACATTAGATTCACTAGTAGGAGTGAGAAAAACATCACGGGGTGGTGCGCATTGTATGGGTGTGTGTTACATTAGATTCACTAGTAGCAGTGAGAAAAACATCACGGGGTGGTGCGCATTGTATGGGTGTGTGTTACATTACATTCACTAGTAGCAGTGAGAAAAACAACACGGGGTGGTGCGCATTGTATGGGTGTGTGTTACATTAGATTCACTAGTAGCAGTTAGAAAAACATCACGGGGTGGTGCGCATTGTATGGGTGTGTGTTACATTAGATTCACTAGTAGCAGTGAGAAAAACATCACGGGGTGGTGCGCATTGTATGGGTGTGTGTTACATTAGATTCACTAGTAGCAGTGAGAAAAACATCACGGGGTGGTGCGCATTGTATGGGTGTGTGTTACATTGGATTCACTAGTAGGAGTGAGAAAAACATCACGCGGTGGTGCGCATTGTATGGGTGTGTGTTACATTAGATTCACTAGTAGGAGTGAGAAAAACATCACGGGGTCGTGCGCATTGTATGGGTGTGTGTTACATTACATTCACTAGTAGGAGTGAGAAAAACATCACGGGGTGGTGCGCATTGTATGGGTGTGCGTTACATTAGTTTCACTAGTAGCAGTGAGAAAAACATCACGGGGTTGTGCGCATTATATGGGTGTGCGTTACATTAGATTCACTAGTAGCAGTGAGAAAAACATCACGGGGTGGTGCGCATTGTATGGGTGTGCGTTACATTAGATTCACTAGTAGGAGTGAGAAAAACATCACGGGGTGGTGCGCATTGTATGGGTGTGTGTTACATTGGATTCACTAGTAGGAGTGAGAAAAACATCACGGGGTGGTGCGCATTGTATGGGTGTGTGTTACATTACATTCACTAGTAGGAGTGAGAAAAACAACACGGGGTGGTGCGCATTGTATGGGTGTGTGTTACATTAGGTTCACTAGTAGCAGTTAGAAAAACATCACGGGGTGGTGCGCATTGTATGGGTGTGTGTTACATTAGATTCACTAGTAGGAGTGAGAAAAACATCACGGGGTGGTGCGCATTGTATGGGTGTGTGTTACATTGGATTCACTAGTAGGAGTGAGAAAAACATCACGGGGTGGTGCGCATTGTATGGGTGTGTGTTACATTACATTCACTAGTAGGAGTGAGAAAAACATCATGGGGTGGTGCGCATTGTATGGGTGTGTGTTACATTGGATACACTATTAGGAGTGAGAAAAACATCACGGGGTGGTGCGCATTGTATGGGTGTGTGTTACATTACATTCACTAGTAGGAGTGAGAAAAACATCACGGGGTGGTGCGCATTGTATGGGTGTGTGTTACATTACATTCACTAGTAGGAGTGAGAAAAACATCACGGGGTGGTGCGCATTGTATGTGTGTGTTACATTACATTCACTAGTAGCAGTGAGAAAAACATCACGGGGTGGTGCGCATTGTCTGTGTGTGTTACATTACATTCACTAGTAGAAGTGAGAAAAACATCACGCGGTGGTGCGCATTGTATGGGTGTGTGTTACATTAGATTCACTAGTAGGAGTGAGAAAAACATCACGGGGTGGTGCGCATTGTATGGGTGTGTGTTACATTACATTCACTAGTAGGAGTGAGAAAAACATCACGGGGTGTTGCGCATTGTATGGGTGTGCTTTACATTAAATTCACTAGTAGCAGTGAGAAAAACATCACGGGGTGGTGCGCATTGTATGGGTGTGCGTTACATTAGATTCACTAGTAGCAGTGAGAAAAACATCACGGGGTGGTGCGCATTGTATGGGTGTAGGTTACATTAGATTCACTTGTAGGAGTGAGAAAAACATCACGGGGTGGTGCGCATTGTATGTGTGTGTTACATTACATTCACTAGTAGGAGTGAGAAAAACATCACGCGGTGGTGCGCATTGTATGGGTGTGTGTTACATTACATTCACTAGTAGGAGTGAGAAAAACATCACGGGGTGGTGCGCATTGTATGGGTGTGTGTTACATTACATTCACTAGTAGGAGTGAGAAAAACATCACGGGGTGGTGCGCATTGTATGGGTGTGTGTTACATTACATTCACTAGTAGGAGTGAGAAAAACATCACGGGGTGGTGCGCATTGCATGGGTGTGTGTTACATTAGATTCACTAGTAGCAGTGAGAAAAACATCACGGGGTGGTGCGCATTGCATGGGTGTGTGTTACATTAGATTCACTAGTAGCAGTGAGAAAAACATCACGGGGTGGTGCGCATTGTATGGGTGTGTGTCACATGAGATTCACTAGTAGCAGTGAGAAAAACATCACGGGGTGGTGCGCATTGTATGGGTGTGTGTTACATTAGATTCACTAGTAGCAGTGAGAAAAACATCACGGGGTGGTGCGCATTGTATGGGTGTGTGTTACATTAGATTCACTAGTAGCAGTGAGAAAAACATCACGGGGTGGTGCGCATTGTATGGGTGTGTGTTACATTAGATTCACTAGTAGCAGTGAGAAAAACATCACGGGGTGGTGCGCATTGTATGGGTGTGTGTTACATTAGATTCACTAGTAGCAGTGAGAAAAACATCACGGGGTGGTGCGCATTGTATGGGTGTGTGTTACATTAGATTCATAGTAGGAGTGAGAAAAACATCACGGGGTGGTGCGCATTGTATGGGCGTGTGTTACATTAGATTCACTAGTAGCAGTGAGAAAAACATCACGGGGTGGTGCGCATTGTATGGGCGTGTGTTACATTAGATTCACTAGTAGGAGTGAGAAAAACATCACAGGGTGGTGCGCATTGTATGGGTGTGTGTTACATTACATTCACTAGTAGGAGTGAGAAAAACATCACGGTGTGGTGCGCATTGTATGGGCGTGTGTTACATTGGATCCACTAGTAGGAGTGAGAAAAACATCACGGGGTGGTGCGCATTGTATGGGCGTGTGTTACATTGGATTCACTAGTAGGAGTGAGAAAAACATC
This sequence comes from Cavia porcellus, assembly GCF_034190915.1. Lineage (NCBI taxonomy): Eukaryota > Metazoa > Chordata > Mammalia > Rodentia > Caviidae > Cavia > Cavia porcellus. Next base: position 81,124 of record NW_026947905.1, on the reverse strand, counting down.
ACGGGGTGGTGCGCATTGTATGGGTGTGTGTTACATTACATTCACTAGTAGGAGTGAGAAAAACATCACGGGGTGGTGCGCATTGTATGGGTGTGTGTTACATTACATTCACTAGTACTAGTGAGAAAAACATCACGGGGTGGTGCGCATTGTATGGGTGTGTGTTACATTACATTCACTAGTAGGAGTGAGAAAAACATCACGGGGTGGTGCGCATTGTATGGATGTGTGTTACATTACATTCACTAGTAGCAGTGAGAAAAACATCACGGGGTGGTGCGCATTGTATGGGTGTGTGTTACATTACATTCACTAGTAGGAGTGAGAAAAACATCACGGGGTGGTGCGCATTGTATGGGTGTGTGTTACATTACATTCACTAGTAGGAGTGAGAAAAACATCACGGGGTGGTGCGCATAGTATGGGTGTTTGTTACATTAGATTCACTAGTAGGAGTGAGAAAAACATCACGGGGTGGTGCGCATTGTATGGGTGTGTGTTACATTAGATTCACTAGTAGCAGTGAGAAAAACATCACGGGGTGGTGCGCATTGTATGGGTGTGTGTTACATTAGATTCACTAGTAGCAGTGAGAAAAACATCACGGGGTGGTGCGCATTGTATGGGTGTGTGTTACATTAGATTCACTAGAAGGAGTGAGAAAAACATCACGGGGTGGTGCGCATTGTATGGGTGTGTGTTACATTGGATTCACTAGTAGGAGTGAGAAAAACATCACGGGGTGGTGCGCATTGTATGGGTGTGTGTTACATTAGATTCACTAGTAGGAGTGAGAAAAACATCACGGGGTGGTGCGCATTGTATGGGTGTGTGTTACATTGGATTCACTAGTAGGTGTGAGAAAAACATCACGGGGTGGTGCGCATTGTATGGGTGTGTGTTACATTACATTCACTAGTAGGAGTGAGAAAAACATCACGGGGTGGTGCGCATTGTATGGGTGTGTGTTACATTGGATTCACTAGTAGGAGTGAGAAAAACATCACGGGGTGGTGCGCATTGTATGGGTGTGTGTTACATTACATTCACTACTAGGAGTTAGAAAAACATCACGGGGTGGTGTGCATTGTATGGGTGTGTGTTACATTACATTCACTAGTAGGATTGAGAAAAACATCACGGGGTGGTGCGCATTGTATGGGTGTGTGTACATTACATTCACTAGTAGGATTGAGAAAAACATCACGGGGTGGTGCGCATTGTATGGGTGTGTGTTACATTACATTCACTATTAGGATTGAGAAAAACATCACGGGCTGGTGCGCATTGTATGGGTGTGTGTTACATTAGATTCACTAGTAGCAGTGAGAAAAACATCACGGGGTGGTGCGCATTGTATGCGTGTGTGTTACATTAGATTCACTAGTAGCAGTGAGAAAAACATCACGGGGTGGTGCGCATTGTATGGGTGTGTGTTACATTGGATTCACTAGTAGGAGTGAGAAAAACATCACGGGGTGGTGCGCATTGTATGGGTGTGTGTTATATTGGATTCACTAGTAGGAGTGAGAAAAACATCACGGGGTGGTGCGCATTGTATGGGTGTGTGTTACATTGGATTCACTAGTAGGAGTGAGAAAAACATCACGGGGTGGTGCGCATTGTATTGGTGTGTGTTACATTGGATTCACTAGTAGGAGTGAGAAAAACATCACGGGGTGGTTCGCATTGTATGGGTGTGTGTTACATTACATTCACTAGTAGGAGTGAGAAAAACATCACGGGGTGGTGCGCATTGTATGGGTGTGTGTTACATTGGATTCACTAGTAGGAGTGAGAAAAACATCACGGGGTGGTGCGCATTGTATGGGTGTGTGTTACATTGGATTCACTAGTAGGAGTGAGAAAAACATCACGGGGTGGTGCGCATTGTATGGGTGTGTGTTACATTACATTCACTAGTAGGAGTGAGAAAAACATCACGGGGTGGTGCGCATTGTATGTGTGTGTTACATTACATTCACTAGTAGGAGTGAGAAAAACATCACGGGGTGGTGCGCATTGTATGTGTGTGTTACATTACATTCACTAGTAGGAGTGAGAAAAACATCACGCAGTGGTGCGCATTGTATGGGTGTGTGTTACATTAGATTCACTAGTAGGAGTGAGAAAAACATCACGGTGTCGTGCGCATTGTATGGGTGTGCGTTACATTAGTTTCACTAGTAGCAGTGAGAAAAACATCACGGGGTGGTGCGCATTGTATGGGTGTGCGTTACATTAGATTCACTAGTAGCAGTGAGAAAAACATCACGGGGTGGTGCGCATTGTATGGGTGTGCGTTACATTAGATTCACTAGTAGGAGTGAGAAAAACATCACGGGGTGGTGCGCATTGTATGGGTGTGTGTTACATTAGATTCACTAGTAGCAGTGAGAAAAACATCACGGGGTGGTGCGCATTGTATGGGTGTGTGTTACATTACATTCACTAGTAGCAGTGAGAAAAACAACACGGGGTGGTGCGCATTGTATGGGTGTGTGTTACATTAGATTCACTAGTAGCAGTTAGAAAAACATCACGGGGTGGTGCGCATTGTATGGGTGTGTGTTACATTAGATTCACTAGTAGCAGTGAGAAAAACATCACGGGGTGGTGCGCATTGTATGGGTGTGTGTTACATTAGATTCACTAGTAGCAGTGAGAAAAACATCACGGGGTGGTGCGCATTGTATGGGTGTGTGTTACATTGGATTCACTAGTAGGAGTGAGAAAAACATCACGGGGTGGTGCGCATTGTATGGGTGTGTGTTACATTGGATTCACTAGTAGGAGTGAGAAAAACATCACGGGGTGGTGCGCATTGTATGGGTGTGTGTTACATTGGATACACTAGTAGGAGTGAGAAAAACATCACGGGGTGGTGCGCATTGTATGGGTGTGTGTTACATTACATTCACTAGTAGGAGTGAGAAAAACATCACGGGGTGGTGCGCATTGTATGGGTGTGTGTTACATTACATTCACTAGTAGGAGTGAGAAGAACATCACGGGGTGGTGCCCATTGTATGTGTGTGTTACATTACATTCACTAGTAGCAGTGAGAAAAACATCACGGGGTGGTGCGCATTGTCTGTGTGTGTTACATTACATTCACTAGTAGTAGTGAGAAAAACATCACGCGGTGGTGCGCATTGTATGGGTGTGTGTTACATTAGATTCACTAGTAGGAGTGAGAAAAACATCACGGGGTGGTGCGCATTGTATGGGTGTGTGTTACATTACATTCACTAGTAGGAGTGAGAAAAACATCACTGGGTGGTGCGCATTGTATGGGTGTGCGTTACATTAGATTCACTAGTAGCAGTGAGAAAAACATCACGGGGTGGTGCGCATTGTATGGGTGTGCGTTACATTAGATTCACTAGTAGCAGTGAGAAAAACATCAAGGGGTGGTGCGCATTGTATGGGTGTAGGATACATTAGATTCACTTGTAGGAGTGAGAAAAACATCACGGGGTGGTGCGCATTTTATGGATGTGTGTTACATTACATTCACTAGTAGGAGTGAGAAAAACATCACGGGGTGGTGCGCATTGTATGGGTGTGTGTTACATTACATTCACTAGTAGGAGTGAGAAAAACATCACGGGGTGGTGCGCATTGTATGTGTGTGTTACATTACATTCACTAGTAGGAGTGAGAAAAACATCACGGGGTGGTGCGCATTGTATGTGTGTGTTACATTACATTCACTAGTAGGAGTGAGAAAAACATCACGCAGTGGTGCGCATTGTATGGGTGTGTGTTACATTAGATTCACTAGTAGGAGTGAGAAAAACATCACGGTGTCGTGCGCATTGTATGGGTGTGCGTTACATTAGTTTCACTAGTAGCAGTGAGAAAAACATCACGGGGTGGTGCGCATTGTATGGGTGTGCGTTACATTAGATTCACTAGTAGCAGTGAGAAAAACATCACGGGGTGGTGCGCATTGTATGGGTGTGCGTTACATTAGATTCACTAGTAGGAGTGAGAAAAACATCACGGGGTGGTGCGCATTGTATGGGTGTGTGTTACATTAGATTCACTAGTAGCAGTGAGAAAAACATCACGGGGTGGTGCGCATTGTATGGGTGTGTGTTACATTACATTCACTAGTAGCAGTGAGAAAAACAACACGGGGTGGTGCGCATTGTATGGGTGTGTGTTACATTAGATTCACTAGTAGCAGTTAGAAAAACATCACGGGGTGGTGCGCATTGTATGGGTGTGTGTTACATTAGATTCACTAGTAGCAGTGAGAAAAACATCACGGGGTGGTGCGCATTGTATGGGTGTGTGTTACATTAGATTCACTAGTAGCAGTGAGAAAAACATCACGGGGTGGTGCGCATTGTATGGGTGTGTGTTACATTGGATTCACTAGTAGGAGTGAGAAAAACATCACGGGGTGGTGCGCATTGTATGGGTGTGTGTTACATTGGATTCACTAGTAGGAGTGAGAAAAACATCACGGGGTGGTGCGCATTGTATGGGTGTGTGTTACATTGGATACACTAGTAGGAGTGAGAAAAACATCACGGGGTGGTGCGCATTGTATGGGTGTGTGTTACATTACATTCACTAGTAGGAGTGAGAAAAACATCACGGGGTGGTGCGCATTGTATGGGTGTGTGTTACATTACATTCACTAGTAGGAGTGAGAAGAACATCACGGGGTGGTGCCCATTGTATGTGTGTGTTACATTACATTCACTAGTAGCAGTGAGAAAAACATCACGGGGTGGTGCGCATTGTCTGTGTGTGTTACATTACATTCACTAGTAGTAGTGAGAAAAACATCACGCGGTGGTGCGCATTGTATGGGTGTGTGTTACATTAGATTCACTAGTAGGAGTGAGAAAAACATCACGGGGTGGTGCGCATTGTATGGGTGTGTGTTACATTACATTCACTAGTAGGAGTGAGAAAAACATCACGGGGTGGTGCGCATTGTATGGGTGTGCGTTACATTAGATTCACTAGTAGCAGTGAGAAAAACATCACGGGGTGGTGCGCATTGTATGGGTGTGCGTTACATTAGATTCACTAGTAGCAGTGAGAAAAACATCAAGGGGTGGTGCGCATTGTATGGGTGTAGGATACATTAGATTCACTTGTAGGAGTGAGAAAAACATCACGGGGTGGTGCGCATTTTATGGATGTGTGTTACATTACATTCACTAGTAGGAGTGAGAAAAACATCACGGGGTGGTGCGCATTGTATGGGTGTGTGTTACATTACATTCACTAGTAGGAGTGAGAAAAACATCACGGGGTGGTGCGCATTGTATGTGTGTGTTACATTACATTCACTAGTAGGAGTGAGAAAAACATCACGGGGTGGTGCGCATTGTATGTGTGTGTTACATTACATTCACTAGTAGGAGTGAGAAAAACATCACGCAGTGGTGCGCATTGTATGGGTGTGTGTTACATTAGATTCACTAGTAGGAGTGAGAAAAACATCACGGTGTCGTGCGCATTGTATGGGTGTGCGTTACATTAGTTTCACTAGTAGCAGTGAGAAAAACATCACGGGGTGGTGCGCATTGTATGGGTGTGCGTTACATTAGATTCACTAGTAGCAGTGAGAAAAACATCACGGGGTGGTGCGCATTGTATGGGTGTGCGTTACATTAGATTCACTAGTAGGAGTGAGAAAAACATCACGGGGTGGTGCGCATTGTATGGGTGTGTGTTACATTAGATTCACTAGTAGCAGTGAGAAAAACATCACGGGGTGGTGCGCATTGTATGGGTGTGTGTTACATTACATTCACTAGTAGCAGTGAGAAAAACAACACGGGGTGGTGCGCATTGTATGGGTGTGTGTTACATTAGATTCACTAGTAGCAGTTAGAAAAACATCACGGGGTGGTGCGCATTGTATGGGTGTGTGTTACATTAGATTCACTAGTAGCAGTGAGAAAAACATCACGGGGTGGTGCGCATTGTATGGGTGTGTGTTACATTAGATTCACTAGTAGCAGTGAGAAAAACATCACGGGGTGGTGCGCATTGTATGGGTGTGTGTTACATTGGATTCACTAGTAGGAGTGAGAAAAACATCACGGGGTGGTGCGCATTGTATGGGTGTGTGTTACATTGGATTCACTAGTAGGAGTGAGAAAAACATCACGGGGTGGTGCGCATTGTATGGGTGTGTGTTACATTGGATACACTAGTAGGAGTGAGAAAAACATCACGGGGTGGTGCGCATTGTATGGGTGTGTGTTACATTACATTCACTAGTAGGAGTGAGAAAAACATCACGGGGTGGTGCGCATTGTATGGGTGTGTGTTACATTACATTCACTAGTAGGAGTGAGAAGAACATCACGGGGTGGTGCCCATTGTATGTGTGTGTTACATTACATTCACTAGTAGCAGTGAGAAAAACATCACGGGGTGGTGCGCATTGTCTGTGTGTGTTACATTACATTCACTAGTAGTAGTGAGAAAAACATCACGCGGTGGTGCGCATTGTATGGGTGTGTGTTACATTAGATTCACTAGTAGGAGTGAGAAAAACATCACGGGGTGGTGCGCATTGTATGGGTGTGTGTTACATTACATTCACTAGTAGGAGTGAGAAAAACATCACGGGGTGGTGCGCATTGTATGGGTGTGCGTTACATTAGATTCACTAGTAGCAGTGAGAAAAACATCACGGGGTGGTGCGCATTGTATGGGTGTGCGTTACATTAGATTCACTAGTAGCAGTGAGAAAAACATCAAGGGGTGGTGCGCATTGTATGGGTGTAGGATACATTAGATTCACTTGTAGGAGTGAGAAAAACATCACGGGGTGGTGCGCATTTTATGGATGTGTGTTACATTACATTCACTAGTAGGAGTGAGAAAAACATCACGGGGTGGTGCGCATTGTATGGGTGTGTGTTACATTACATTCACTAGTAGGAGTGAGAAAAACATCACGGGGTGGTGCGCATTGTATGTGTGTGTTACATTACATTCACTAGTAGGAGTGAGAAAAACATCACGCGGTGGTGCGCATTGTATGGGTGTGTGTTACATTACATTCACTAGTAGGAGTGAGAAAAACATCACGGGGTGGTGCGCATTGTATGGGTGTGTGTTACATTGGATTCACTAGTAGGAGTGAGAAAAACATCACGGGGTGGTGCGCATTGTATGGGTGTGTTCCATTGAATTCACTAGTAGGAGTGAGAAAAACATCACGGGGTGGTGCGCATTGTATGGGTGTGTGTTACATTGGATTCACTAGTAGCAGTAAGAAAAACATCACAGGGTGGTTCGCATTGTATGGGTGTGTGTTACATTAGATTCACTAGTAGCAGTGAGAAAAACATCACGGGGTGGTGCGCATTGTATGGGTGTGTGTTACATTAGATTCACTAGTAGCAGTGAGAAAAACATCACGGGGTGGTGCGCATTGTATGGGTGTGTGTTACATTAGATTCACTAGTAGCAGTGAGAAAAACATCACGGGGTGGTGCGCATTGTATGGGTGTGTGTTACATTGGATTCACTAGTAGGAGTGAGAAAAACATCACGGGGTGGTGCGCATTGTATGGGTGTGTGTTACATTAGATTCACTAGTAGCAGTGAGAAAAACATCACGGGGTGGTGCGCATTGTATGGGTGTGTGTTACATTAGATTCACTAGTAGGAGTGAGAAAAACATCACGGGGTGGTGCGCATTGTATGGGTGTGCGTTACATTAGATTCACTAGTAGCAGTGAGAAAAACATCACGGGGTGGTGCGCATTGTATGGGTGTGTGTTACATTGGATTCACTAGTAGGAGTGAGAAAAACATCACGGGGTGGTGCGCATTGTATGGGTGTGTGTTACATTAGATTCACTAGTAGGAGTGAGAAAAACATCACGGGGTGGTGCGCATTGTATGGGTGTGTGTTACATTAGATTCACTAGTAGCAGTGAGAAAAACATCACGGGGTGGTGCGCATTGTATGGGTGTGTGTTACATTAGATTCACTAGTAGCAGTGAGAAAAACATCACGGGGTGGTGCGCATTGTATGGGCGTGTGTTACATTGGATCCACTAGTAGGAGTGAGAAAAACATCACGGGGTGGTGCGCATTGTATGGGCGTGTGTTACATTGGATTCACTAGTAGGAGTGAGAAAAACATCACGGGGTGGTGCGCATTGTATGGGTGTGTGTTACATTACATTCACTAGTAGGAGTGAGAAAAACATCACGGGGTGGTGCGCATTGTATGGGTGTGTGTTACATTACATTCACTAGTACTAGTGAGAAAAACATCACGGGGTGGTGCGCATTGTATGGGTGTGTGTTACATTACATTCACTAGTAGGAGTGAGAAAAACATCAAGGGGTGGTGCGCATTGTATGGATGTGTGTTACATTACATTCACTAGTAGCAGTGAGAAAAACATCACGGGGTGGTGCGCATTGTATGGGTGTGTGTTACATTACATTCACTAGTAGGAGTGAGAAAAACATCACGGGGTGGTGCGCATTGTATGGGTGTGTGTTACATTACATTCACTAGTAGGAGTGAGAAAAACATCACGGGGTGGTGCGCATAGTATGGGTGTTTGTTACATTAGATTCACTAGTAGGAGTGAGAAAAACATCACGGGGTGGTGCGCATTGTATGGGTGTGTGTTACATTAGATTCACTAGTAGCAGTGAGAAAAACATCACGGGGTGGTGCGCATTGTATGGGTGTATGTTACATTAGATTCACTAGTAGCAGTGAGAAAAACATCACGGGGTGGTGCGCATTGTATGGGTGTGTGTTACATTAGATTCACTAGAAGGAGTGAGAAAAACATCACGGGGTGGTGCGCATTGTATGGGTGTGTGTTACATTGGATTCACTAGTAGGAGTGAGAAAAACATCACGGGGTGGTGCGCATTGTATGGGTGTGTGTTACATTAGATTCACTAGTAGGAGTGAGAAAAACATCACGGGGTGGTGCGCATTGTATGGGTGTGTGTTACATTGGATTCACTAGTAGGTGTGAGAAAAACATCACGGGATGGTGCGCATTGTATGGGTGTGTGTTACATTGGATTCACTAGTAGGAGTGAGAAAAACATCACGGGGTGGTGCGCATTGTATGGGTGTGTGTTACATTGGATTCACTAGTAGGAGTGAGAAAAACATCACGGGGTGGTGCGCATTGTATGGGTGTGTGTTACATTACATTCACTAGTAGGAGTTAGAAAAACATCACGGGGTGGTGTGCATTGTATGGGTGTGTGTTACATTACATTCACTAGTAGGATTGAGAAAAACATCACGGGGTGGTGCGCATTGTATGGGTGTGTGTTACATTACATTCACTAGTAGGATTGAGAAAAACATCACGGGGTGGTGCGCATTGTATGGGTGTGTGTTACATTACATTCACTATTAGGATTGAGAAAAACATCACGGGCTGGTGCGCATTGTATGGGTGTGTGTTACATTAGATTCACTAGTAGCAGTGAGAAAAACATCACGGGGTGGTGCGCATTGTATGCGTGTGTGTTACATTAGATTCACTAGTAGCAGTGAGAAAAACATCACGGGGTGGTGCGCATTGTATGGGTGTGTGTTACATTGGATTCACTAGTAGGAGTGAGAAAAACATCACGGGGTGGTGCGCATTGTATGGGTGTGTGTTACATTGGATTCACTAGTAGGAGTGAGAAAAACATCACGGGGTGGTGCGCATTGTATGGGTGTGTGTTACATTGGATTCACTAGTAGGAGTGAGAAAAACATCACGGGGTGGTGCGCATTGTATGGGTGTGAGTTACATTACATTCACTAGTAGGAGTGAGGAAAACATCACGGGGTGGTGCGCATTGTATGGGTGTGTGTTACATTACATTCACTAGTAGGAGTGAGGAAAACATCACGGGGTGGTGCGCATTGTATGGGTGTGTGTTACATTACATTCACTAGTAGGAGTGATAAAAACATCACGGGGTGGTGCGCATTGTATGGGTGTGTGTTACATTACATTCACTAGTAGGAGTGAGAAAAACATCACGGGGTGGTGCGCATTGTATGGGTGTGTGTTACATTAGATTCACTAGTAGGAGTGAGAAAAACATCACGGGGTGGTGCGCATTGTATGGGTTTGTGTTACATTAGATTCACTAGTAGGAGTGAGAAAAACATCACGGGGTGGTGCGCATTGTATGGGTGTGTGTTACATTGGATTCACTAGTAGGAGTGAGAAAAACATCACGGGGTGGTGCGCATTGTATGGGTGTGTTCCATTGGATTCACTAGTAAGGGTGAGAAAAACATCACGGGGTGGTGCGCATTGTATGGGTGTGTGCTACATTGGATTCACTAGTAGGAGTGAGAAAAACATCACGGGGTGGTGCGCATTGTATGGGTGTGTGTTACATTAGATTCACTAGTAGCAGTGAGAAAAACATCACGGGGTGGTGCGCATTGTATGGGTGTGTGTTACATTAGATTCACTAGTAGCAGTGAGAAAAACATCACGGGGTGGTGCGCATTGTATGGGTGTGTGTTACATTAGATTCACTAGTAGGAGTGAGAAAAACATCAAGGGGTGGTGCGCATTGTATGGGTGTGTGTTACATTACATTCACTAGTAGCAGTGAGAAAAACATCACGGGGTGGTGCGCATTGTATGGGTGTGTGTTACATTGGATTCACTAGTAGGAGTGAGAAAAACATCACGGGGTGGTGCGCATTGTATGGGTGTGTGTTACATTGGATTCACTATTAGGACTGAGAAAAACATCACGGGGTGGTGCGCATTGTATGCGTGTGTGTTACATTGGATTCACTAGTAGGAGTGAGAAAAACATCACGGGGTGGTGCGCATTGTATGGGTGTGCGTTACATTAGATTCACTAGTAGCAGTGAGAAAAACATCACGGGGTGGTGCGCATTGTATGGGTGTGCGTTACATTAGATTCACTAGTAGCAGTGAGAAAAACATCAAGGGGTGGTGCGCATTGTATGGGTGTAGGTTACATTAGATTCACATGTAGGAGTGAGAAAAACATCACGGGGTGGTGCGCATTGTATGGATGTGTGTTACATTACATTCACTAGTAGCAGTGAGAAAAACATCACGGGGTGGTGCGCATTGTATGGGTGTGTGTTACATTACATTCACTAGTAGGAGTGAGAAAAACATCACGGGGTGGTGCGCATTGTATGTGTGTGTTACATTACATTCACTAGTAGGAGTGAGAAAAACATCACGCGGTGGTGCGCATTGTATGGGTGTGTGTTACATTACATTCACTAGTAGGAGTGAGAAAAACATCACGGGGTGGTGCGCATTGTATGGGTGTGTGTTACATTGGATTCACTAGTAGGAGTGAGAAAAACATCACGGGGTGGTGCGCATTGTATGGGTGTGTTCCATTGAATTCACTAGTAGGAGTGAGAAAAACATCACGGGGTGGTGCGCATTGTATGGGTGTGTGTTACATTGGATTCACTAGTAGCAGTAAGAAAAACATCACGGGGTGGTTCGCATTGTATGGGTGTGTGTTACATTAGATTCACTAGTAGCAGTGAGAAAAACATCACGGGGTGGTGCGCATTGTATGGGTGTGTGTTACATTAGATTCACTAGTAGCAGTGAGAAAAACATCACGGGGTGGTGCGCATTGTATGGGTGTGTGTTACATTAGATTCACTAGTAGCAGTGAGAAAAACATCACGGGGTGGTGCGCATTGTATGGGTGTGTGTTACATTGGATTCACTAGTAGGAGTGAGAAAAACATCACGGGGTGGTGCGCATTGTATGGGTGTGTGTTACATTGGATTCACTAGTAGGAGTGAGAAAAACATCACGGGGTGGTGCGCATTGTATGGGTGTAGGTTACATTAGATTCACTTGTAGGAGTGAGAAAAACATCACGGGGTGGTGCGCATTGTATGGATGTGTGTTACATTACATTCACTAGTAGCAGTGAGAAAAACATCACGGGGTGGTGCGCATTGTATGGGTGTGTGTTACATTACATTCACTAGTAGGAGTGAGAAAAACATCACGGGGTGGTGCGCATTGTATGTGTGTGTTACATTACATTCACTAGTAGGAGTGAGAAAAACATCACGCGGTGGTGCGCATTGTATGGGTGTGTGTTACATTACATTCACTAGTAGGAGTGAGAAAAACATCACGGGGTGGTGCGCATTGTATGGGTGTGTGTTACATTACATTCACTAGTAGGAGTGAGAAAAACATCACGGGGTGGTGCGCATTGTATGGGTGTGTGTTACATTACATTCACTAGTAGGAGTGAGAAAAACATCATGGGGTGGTGCGCATTGCATGGGTGTGTGTTACATTAGATTCACTAGTAGCAGTGAGAAAAACATCACGGGGTGGTGCGCATTGCATGGGTGTGTGTTACATTAGATTCACTAGTAGCAGTGAGAAAAACATCACGGGGTGGTGCGCATTGTATGGGTGTGTGTCACATGAGATTCACTAGTAGCAGTGAGAAAAACATCACGGGGTGGTGCGCATTGTATGGGTGTGTGTTACATTAGATTCACTAGTAGCAGTGAGAAAAACATCACGGGTTGTGCGCATTGTATGGGTGTGTGTTACATTAGATTCACTAGTAGCAGTGAGAAAAACATCACGGGGTGGTGCGCATTGTATGGGTGTGTGTTACATTAGATTCACTAGTAGCAGTGAGAAAAACATCACGGGGTGGTGCGCATTGTATGGGTGTGTGTTACATTAGATTCACTAGTAGGAGTGAGAAAAACATCACGGGGTGGTGCGCATTGTATGGGCGTGTGTTACATTAGATTCACTAGTAGCAGTGAGAAAAACATCACGGGGTGGTGCGCATTGTATGGGCGTGTGTTACATTAGATTCACTAGTAGGAGTGAGAAAAACATCACAGGGTGGTGCGCATTGTATGGGTGTGTGTTACATTACATTCACTAGTAGGAGGGAGAAAAACATCACGGTGTGGTGCGCATTGTATGGGCGTGTGTTACATTGGATCCACTAGTAGGAGTGAGAAAAACATCACGGGGTGGTGCGCATTGTATGGGCGTGTGTTACATTGGATTCACTAGTAGGAGTGAGAAAAACATCACGGGGTGGTGCGCATTGTATGGGTGTGTGTTACATTACATTCACTAGTAGGAGTGAGAAAAACATCACGGGGTGGTGCGCATTGTATGGGTGTGTGTTACATTACATTCACTAGTACTAGTGAGAAAAACATCACGGGGTGGTGCGCATTGTATGGGTGTGTGTTACATTACATTCACTAGTAGGAGTGAGAAAAACATCACGGGGTGGTGCGCATTGTATGGGTGTGTGTTACATTACATTCACTAGTAGCAGTGAGAAAAACATCACGGGGTGGTGCGCATTGTATGGGTGTGTGTTACATTACATTCACTAGTAGGAGTGAGAAAAACATCACGGGGTGGTGCGCATTGTATGGGTGTGTGTTACATTACATTCACTAGTAGGAGTGAGAAAAACATCACGGGGTGGTGCGCATAGTATGGGTGTTTGTTACATTAGATTCACTAGTAGGAGTGAGAAAAACATCACGGGGTGGTGCGCATTGTATGGGTGTGTGTTACATTAGATTCACTAGTAGCAGTGAGAAAAACATCACGGGGTGGTGCGCATTGTATGGGTGTGTGTTACATTAGATTCACTAGTAGCAGTGAGAAAAACATCACGGGGTGGTGCGCATTGTATGGGTGTGTGTTACATTAGATTCACTAGAAGGAGTGAGAAAAACATCACGGGGTGGTGCGCATTGTATGGGTGTGTGTTACATTGGATTCACTAGTAGGAGTGAGAAAAACATCACGGGGTGGTGCGCATTGTATGGGTGTGTGTTACATTACATTCACTAGTAGGATTGAGAAAAACATCACGGGGTGGTGCGCATTGTATGGGTGTGTGTTACATTACATTCACTATTAGGATTGAGAAAAACATCACGGGCAGGTGCGCATTGTATGGGTGTGTGTTACATTAGATTCACTAGTAGCAGTGAGAAAAACATCACGGGGTGGTGCGCATTGTATGCGTGTGTGTTACATTAGATTCACTAGTAGCAGTGAGAAAAACATCACGGGGTGGTGCGCATTGTATGGGTGTGTGTTACATTGGATTCACTAGTAGGAGTGAGAAAAACATCACGGGGTGGTGCGCATTGTATGGGTGTGTGTTACATTGGATTCACTAGTAGGAGTGAGAAAAACATCACGGGGTGGTGCGCATTGTATGGGTGTGTGTTACATTGGATTCACTAGTAGGAGTGAGAAAAACATCACGGGGTGGTGCGCATTGTATGGGTGTGTGTTACATTGGATTCACTAGTAGGAGTGAGAAAAACATCACGGGGTGGTGCGCATTGTATGGGTGTGTGTTACATTACATTCACTAGTAGGAGTGAGAAAAACATCACGGTGTGGTGCGCATTGTATGGGTGTGTGTTACATTACATTCACTAGTAGGAGTGAGAAAAACATCACGGGGTGGTGCGCATTGTATGGGTGTGTGTTACATTAGATTCACTAGTAGGAGTGAGAAAAACATCACGGGGTGGTGCGCATTGTATGGGTTTGTGTTACATTAGATTCACTAGTAGGAGTGAGAAAAACATCACGGGGTGGTGCGCATTGTATGGGTGTGTGTTACATTGGATTCACTAGTAGGAGTGAGAAAAACATCACGGGGTGGTGCGCATTGTATGGGTGTGTTCCATTGGATTCACTAGTAAGGGTGAGAAAAACATCACGGGGTGGTGCGCATTGTATGGGTGTGTGCTACATTGGATTCACTAGTAGGAGTGAGAAAAACATCACGGGGTGGTGCGCATTGTATGGGTGTGTGTTACATTAGATTCACTAGTAGCAGTGAGAAAAACATCACGGGGTGGTGCGCATTGTATGGGTGTGTGTTACATTAGATTCACTAGTAGCAGTGAGAAAAACATCACGGGGTGGTGCGCATTGTATGGGTGTGTGTTACATTAGATTCACTAGTAGGAGTGAGAAAAACATCAAGGGGTGGTGCGCATTGTATGGGTGTGTGTTACATTACATTCACTAGTAGCAGTGAGAAAAACATCACGGGGTGGTGCGCATTGTATGGGTGTGTGTTACATTGGATTCACTAGTAGGAGTGAGAAAAACATCACGGGGTGGTGCGCATTGTATGGGTGTGTGTTACATTGGATTCACTATTAGGACTGAGAAAAACATCACGGGGTGGTGCGCATTGTATGCGTGTGTGTTACATTGGATTCACTAGTAGGAGTGAGAAAAACATCACGGGGTGGTGCGCATTGTATGGGTGTGCGTTACATTAGATTCACTAGTAGCAGTGAGAAAAACATCACGGGGTGGTGCGCATTGTATGGGTGTGCGTTACATTAGATTCACTAGTAGCAGTGAGAAAAACATCAAGGGGTGGTGCGCATTGTATGGGTGTAGGTTACATTAGATTCACTTGTAGGAGTGAGAAAAACATCACGGGGTGGTGCGCATTGTATGGATGTGTGTTACATTACATTCACTAGTAGCAGTGAGAAAAACATCACGGGGTGGTGCGCATTGTATGGGTGTGTGTTACATTACATTCACTAGTAGGAGTGAGAAAAACATCACGGGGTGGTGCGCATTGTATGTGTGTGTTACATTACATTCACTAGTAGGAGTGAGAAAAACATCACGCGGTGGTGCGCATTGTATGGGTGTGTGTTACATTACATTCACTAGTAGGAGTGAGAAAAACATCACGGGGTGGTGCGCATTGTATGGGTGTGTGTTACATTGGATTCACTAGTAGGAGTGAGAAAAACATCACGGGGTGGTGCGCATTGTATGGGTGTGTTCCATTGAATTCACTAGTAGGAGTGAGAAAAACATCACGGGGTGGTGCGCATTGTATGGGTGTGTGTTACATTGGATTCACTAGTAGCAGTAAGAAAAACATCACGGGGTGGTTCGCATTGTATGGGTGTGTGTTACATTAGATTCACTAGTAGCAGTGAGAAAAACATCACGGGGTGGTGCGCATTGTATGGGTGTGTGTTACATTAGATTCACTAGTAGCAGTGAGAAAAACATCACGGGGTGGTGCGCATTGTATGGGTGTGTGTTACATTAGATTCACTAGTAGCAGTGAGAAAAACATCACGGGGTGGTGCGCATTGTATGGGTGTGTGTTACATTGGATTCACTAGTAGGAGTGAGAAAAACATCACGGGGTGGTGCGCATTGTATGGGTGTGTGTTACATTGGATTCACTAGTAGGAGTGAGAAAAACATCACGGGGTGGTGCGCATTGTATGGGTGTAGGTTACATTAGATTCACTTGTAGGAGTGAGAAAAACATCACGGGGTGGTGCGCATTGTATGGATGTGTGTTACATTACATTCACTAGTAGCAGTGAGAAAAACATCACGGGGTGGTGCGCATTGTATGGGTGTGTGTTACATTACATTCACTAGTAGGAGTGAGAAAAACATCACGGGGTGGTGCGCATTGTATGTGTGTGTTACATTACATTCACTAGTAGGAGTGAGAAAAACATCACGCGGTGGTGCGCATTGTATGGGTGTGTGTTACATTACATTCACTAGTAGGAGTGAGAAAAACATCACGGGGTGGTGCGCATTGTATGGGTGTGTGTTACATTACATTCACTAGTAGGAGTGAGAAAAACATCACGGGGTGGTGCGCATTGTATGGGTGTGTGTTACATTACATTCACTAGTAGGAGTGAGAAAAACATCATGGGGTGGTGCGCATTGCATGGGTGTGTGTTACATTAGATTCACTAGTAGCAGTGAGAAAAACATCACGGGGTGGTGCGCATTGCATGGGTGTGTGTTACATTAGATTCACTAGTAGCAGTGAGAAAAACATCACGGGGTGGTGCGCATTGTATGGGTGTGTGTCACATGAGATTCACTAGTAGCAGTGAGAAAAACATCACGGGGTGGTGCGCATTGTATGGGTGTGTGTTACATTAGATTCACTAGTAGCAGTGAGAAAAACATCACGGGTTGTGCGCATTGTATGGGTGTGTGTTACATTAGATTCACTAGTAGCAGTGAGAAAAACATCACGGGGTGGTGCGCATTGTATGGGTGTGTGTTACATTAGATTCACTAGTAGCAGTGAGAAAAACATCACGGGGTGGTGCGCATTGTATGGGTGTGTGTTACATTAGATTCACTAGTAGGAGTGAGAAAAACATCACGGGGTGGTGCGCATTGTATGGGCGTGTGTTACATTAGATTCACTAGTAGCAGTGAGAAAAACATCACGGGGTGGTGCGCATTGTATGGGCGTGTGTTACATTAGATTCACTAGTAGGAGTGAGAAAAACATCACAGGGTGGTGCGCATTGTATGGGTGTGTGTTACATTACATTCACTAGTAGGAGGGAGAAAAACATCACGGTGTGGTGCGCATTGTATGGGCGTGTGTTACATTGGATCCACTAGTAGGAGTGAGAAAAACATCACGGGGTGGTGCGCATTGTATGGGCGTGTGTTACATTGGATTCACTAGTAGGAGTGAGAAAAACATCACGGGGTGGTGCGCATTGTATGGGTGTGTGTTACATTACATTCACTAGTAGGAGTGAGAAAAACATCACGGGGTGGTGCGCATTGTATGGGTGTGTGTTACATTACATTCACTAGTACTAGTGAGAAAAACATCACGGGGTGGTGCGCATTGTATGGGTGTGTGTTACATTACATTCACTAGTAGGAGTGAGAAAAACATCACGGGGTGGTGCGCATTGTATGGGTGTGTGTTACATTACATTCACTAGTAGCAGTGAGAAAAACATCACGGGGTGGTGCGCATTGTATGGGTGTGTGTTACATTACATTCACTAGTAGGAGTGAGAAAAACATCACGGGGTGGTGCGCATTGTATGGGTGTGTGTTACATTACATTCACTAGTAGGAGTGAGAAAAACATCACGGGGTGGTGCGCATAGTATGGGTGTTTGTTACATTAGATTCACTAGTAGGAGTGAGAAAAACATCACGGGGTGGTGCGCATTGTATGGGTGTGTGTTACATTAGATTCACTAGTAGCAGTGAGAAAACATCACGGGGTGGTGCGCATTGTATGGGTGTGTGTTACATTAGATTCACTAGTAGCAGTGAGAAAAACATCACGGGGTGGTGCGCATTGTATGGGTGTGTGTTACATTAGATTCACTAGAAGGAGTGAGAAAAACATCACGGGGTGGTGCGCATTGTATGGGTGTGTGTTACATTGGATTCACTAGTAGGAGTGAGAAAAACATCACGGGGTGGTGCGCATTGTATGGGTGTGTGTTACATTAGATTCACTAGTAGGAGTGAGAAAAACATCACGGGGTGGTGCGCATTGTATGGGTGTGTGTTACATTGGATTCACTAGTAGGTGTGAGAAAAACATCACGGGGTGGTGCGCATTGTATGGGTGTGTGTTACATTGGATTCACTAGTAGGTGTGAGAAAAACATCACGGGGTGGTGCGCATTGTATGGGTGTGTGTTACATTTGATTCACTAGTAGGAGTGAGAAAAACATCACGGGGTGGTGCGCATTGTATGGGTGTGTGTTACATTGGATTCACTAGTAGGAGTGAGAAAAACATCACGGGGTGGTGCGCATTGTATGGGTGTGTGTTACATTACATTCACTAGTAGGAGTTAGAAAAACATCACGGGGTGGTGTGCATTGTATGGGTGTGTGTTACATTACATTCACTAGTAGGATTGAGAAAAACATCACGGGGTGGTGCGCATTGTATGGGTGTGTGTTACATTACATTCACTAGTAGGATTGAGAAAAACATCACGGGGTGGTGCGCATTGTATGGGTGTGTGTTACATTACATTCACTATTAGGATTGAGAAAAACATCACGGGCAGGTGCGCATTGTATGGGTGTGTGTTACATTAGATTCACTAGTAGCAGTGAGAAAAACATCACGGGGTGGTGCGCATTGTATGCGTGTGTGTTACATTAGATTCACTAGTAGCAGTGAGAAAAACATCACGGGGTGGTGCGCATTGTATGGGTGTGTGTTACATTGGATTCACTAGTAGGAGTGAGAAAAACATCACGGGGTGGTGCGCATTGTATGGGTGTGTGTTACATTGGATTCACTAGTAGGAGTGAGAAAAACATCACGGGGTGGTGCGCATTGTATGGGTGTGTGTTACATTGGATTCACTAGTAGGAGTGAGAAAAACATCACGGGGTGGTGCGCATTGTATGGGTGTGTGTTACATTGGATTCACTAGTAGGAGTGAGAAAAACATCACGGGGTGGTGCGCATTGTATGGGTGTGTGTTACATTACATTCACTAGTAGGAGTGAGAAAAACATCACGGTGTGGTGCGCATTGTATGGGTGTGTGTTACCTTACATTCACTAGTAGGAGTGAGGAAAACATCACGGGGTGGTGCGCATTGTATGGGTGTGTGTTACATTACATTCACTAGTAGGAGTGAGGAAAACATCACGGGGTGGTGCGCATTGTATGGGTGTGTGTTACATTACATTCACTAGTAGGAGTGATAAAAACATCACGGGGTGGTGCGCATTGTATGGGTGTGTGTTACATTACATTCACTAGTAGGAGTGAGAAAAACATCACGGGGTGGTGCGCATTGTATGGGTGTGTGTTACATTAGATTCACTAGTAGGAGTGAGAAAAACATCACGGGGTGGTGCGCATTGTATGGGTTTGTGTTACATTAGATTCACTAGTAGGAGTGAGAAAAACATCACGGGGTGGTGCGCATTGTATGGGTGTGTGTTACATTGGATTCACTAGTAGGAGTGAGAAAAACATCACGGGGTGGTGCGCATTGTATGGGTGTGTTCCATTGGATTCACTAGTAAGGGTGAGAAAAACATCACGGGGTGGTGCGCATTGTATGGGTGTGTGCTACATTGGATTCACTAGTAGGAGTGAGAAAAACATCACGGGGTGGTGCGCATTGTATGGGTGTGTGTTACATTAGATTCACTAGTAGCAGTGAGAAAAACATCACGGGGTGGTGCGCATTGTATGGGTGTGTGTTACATTAGATTCACTAGTAGCAGTGAGAAAAACATCACGGGGTGGTGCGCATTGTATGGGTGTGTGTTACATTAGATTCACTAGTAGGAGTGAGAAAAACATCAAGGGGTGGTGCGCATTGTATGGGTGTGTGTTACATTACATTCACTAGTAGCAGTGAGAAAAACATCACGGGGTGGTGCGCATTGTATGGGTGTGTGTTACATTGGATTCACTAGTAGGAGTGAGAAAAACATCACGGGGTGGTGCGCATTGTATGGGTGTGTGTTACATTGGATTCACTATTAGGACTGAGAAAAACATCACGGGGTGGTGCGCATTGTATGGGTGTGTGTTACATTGGATTCACTAGTAGGAGTGAGAAAAACATCACGGGGTGGTGCGCATTGTATGGGTGTGCGTTACATTAGATTCACTAGTAGCAGTGAGAAAAACATCACGGGGTGGTGCGCATTGTATGGGTGTGCGTTACATTAGATTCACTAGTAGCAGTGAGAAAAACATCAAGGGGTGGTGCGCATTGTATGGGTGTAGGTTACATTAGATTCACTTGTAGGAGTGAGAAAAACATCACGGGGTGGTGCGCATTGTATGGATGTGTGTTACATTACATTCACTAGTAGCAGTGAGAAAAACATCACGGGGTGGTGCGCATTGTATGGGTGTGTGTTACATTACATTCACTAGTAGGAGTGAGAAAAACATCACGGGGTGGTGCGCATTGTATGTGTGTGTTACATTACATTCACTAGTAGGAGTGAGAAAAACATCACGCGGTGGTGCGCATTGTATGGGTGTGTGTTACATTACATTCACTAGTAGGAGTGAGAAAAACATCACGGGGTGGTGCGCATTGTATGGGTGTGTGTTACATTGGATTCACTAGTAGGAGTGAGAAAAACATCACGGGGTGGTGCGCATTGTATGGGTGTGTTCCATTGAATTCACTAGTAGGAGTGAGAAAAACATCGCGGGGTGGTGCGCATTGTATGGGTGTGTGTTACATTGGATTCACTAGTAGCAGTAAGAAAAACATCACGGGGTGGTTCGCATTGTATGGGTGTGTGTTACATTAGATTCACTAGTAGCAGTGAGAAAAACATCACGGGGTGGTGCGCATTGTATGGGTGTGTGTTACATTAGATTCACTAGTAGCAGTGAGAAAAACATCACGGGGTGGTGCGCATTGTATGGGTGTGTGTTACATTAGATTCACTAGTAGCAGTGAGAAAAACATCACGGGGTGGTGCGCATTGTATGGGTGTGTGTTACATTGGATTCACTAGTAGGAGTGAGAAAAACATCACGGGGTGGTGCGCATTGTATGGGTGTGTGTTACATTGGATTCACTAGTAGGAGTGAGAAAAACATCACGGGGTGGTGCGCATTGTATGGGTGTGTGTTACATTGGATTCACTAGTAGGAGTGAGAAAAACATCACGGGGTGGTGCGCATTGTATGGGTGTGTGTTACATTGGATTCACTAGTAGGAGTGAGAAAAACATCACGGGGTGGTGCGCATTGTATGGGTGTGTGTTACATTACATTCACTAGTAGGAGTGAGAAAAACATCACGGGGTGGTGCGCATTGTATGGGTGTGTGTTACATTACATTCACTAGTAGGAGTGAGAAAAACATCACGGGGTGGTGCGCATTGTATGTGTGTGTTACATTACATTCACTAGTAGGAGTGAGAAAAACATCACGGGGTGGTGCGCATTGTATGTGTGTGTTACATTACATTCACTAGTAGGAGTGAGAAAAACATCACGCGGTGGTGCGCATTGTATGGGTGTGTGTTACATTAGATTCACTAGTAGGAGTGAGAAAAACATCACGGGGTCGTGCGCATTGTATGGGTGTGTGTTACATTACATTCACTAGTAGGAGTGAGAAAAACATCACGGGGTGGTGCGCATTGTATGGGTGTGCGTTACATTAGTTTCACTAGTAGCAGTGAGAAAAAAATCACGGGGTTGTGCGCATTGTATGGGTGTGCGTTACATTAGATTCACTAGTAGCAGTGAGAAAAACATCACGGGGTGGTGCGCATTGTATGGGTGTGCGTTACATTAGATTCACTAGTAGGAGTGAGAAAAACATCACGGGGTGGTGCGCATTGTATGGGTGTGTGTTACATTGGATTCACTAGTAGGAGTGAGAAAAACATCACGGGGTGGTGCGCATTGTATGGGTGTGTGTTACATTACATTCACTAGTAGGAGTGAGAAAAACAACACGGGGTGGTGCGCATTGTATGGGTGTGTGTTACATTAGATTCACTAGTAGCAGTTAGAAAAACATCACGGGGTGGTGCGCATTGTATGGGTGTGTGTTACATTAGATTCACTAGTAGGAGTGAGAAAAACATCACGGGGTGGTGCGCATTGTATGGGTGTGTGTTACATTAGATTCACTAGTAGCAGTGAGAAAAACATCACGGGGTGGTGCGCATTGTATGGGTGTGTGTTACATTGGATTCACTAGTAGGAGTGAGAAAAACATCACGGGGTGGTGCGCATTGTATGGGTGTGTGTTACATTGGATTCACTATTAGGACTGAGAAAAACATCACGGGGTGGTGCGCATTGTATGGGTGTGTGTTACATTGGATTCACTAGTAGGAGTGAGAAAAACATCACGGGGTGGTGCGCATTGTATGGGTGTGTGTTACATTGGATTCACTAGTAGGAGTGAGAAAAACATCACGGGGTGGTGCGCATTGTATGGGTGTGTGTTACATTACATTCACTATTAGGAGTGAGAAAAACGTCACGGGGTGGTGCGCATTGTATGGGTGTGTGTTACATTACATTCACTAGTAGGAGTGAGAAAAACATCACGGGGTGCTGCGCATTGTATGGGTGTGTGTTACATTGGATTCACTAGTAGGAGTGAGAAAAACATCACGGGGTGGTGCGCATTGTATGGGTGTGTGTTACATTGGATTCACTAGTAGGAGTGAGAAAAACATCACGGGGTGGTGCGCATTGTATGGGTGTGTGTTACATTACATTCACTAGTACTAGTGAGAAAAACATCACGGGGTGGTGCGCATTGTATGGGTGTGTGTTACATTACATTCACTAGTAGGAGTGAGAAAAACATCACGGGGTGGTGCGCATTGTATGTGTGTGTTACATTACATTCACTAGTAGGAGTGAGAAAAACATCACGCGGTGGTGCGCATTGTATGGGTGTGTGTTACATTACATTCACTAGTAGGAGTGAGAAAAACATCACGGGGTGGTGCGCATTGTATGGGTGTGTGTTACATTGGATTCACTAGTAGGAGTGAGAAAAACATCACGGGGTGGTGCGCATTGTATGGGTGTGTTCCATTGAATTCACTAGTAGGAGTGAGAAAAACATCACGGGGTGGTGCGCATTGTATGGGTGTGTGTTACATTGGATTCACTAGTAGCAGTAAGAAAAACATCACGGGGTGGTTCGCATTGTATGGGTGTGTGTTACATTAGATTCACTAGTAGCAGTGAGAAAAACATCACGGGGTGGTGCGCATTGTATGGGTGTGTGTTACATTAGATTCACTAGTAGCAGTGAGAAAAACATCACGGGGTGGTGCGCATTGTATGGGTGTGTGTTACATTAGATTCACTAGTAGCAGTGAGAAAAACATCATGGGGTGGTGCGCATTGTATGGGTGTGTGTTACATTGGATTCACTAGTAGGAGTGAGAAAAACATCACGGGGTGGTGCGCATTGTATGGGTGTGTGTTACATTGGATTCACTAGTAGGAGTGAGAAAAACATCACGGGGTGGTGCGCATTGTATGGGTGTAGGTTACATTAGATTCACTTGTAGGAGTGAGAAAAACATCACGGGGTGGTGCGCATTGTATGGATGTGTGTTACATTACATTCACTAGTAGCAGTGAGAAAAACATCACGGGGTGGTGCGCATTGTATGGGTGTGTGTTACATTACATTCACTAGTAGGAGTGAGAAAAACATCACGGGGTGGTGCGCATTGTATGTGTGTGTTACATTACATTCACTAGTAGGAGTGAGAAAAACATCACGCGGTGGTGCGCATTGTATGGGTGTGTGTTACATTACATTCACTAGTAGGAGTGAGAAAAACATCACGGGGTGGTGCGCATTGTATGGGTGTGTGTTACATTACATTCACTAGTAGGAGTGAGAAAAACATCACGGGGTGGTGCGCATTGTATGGGTGTGTGTTACATTACATTCACTAGTAGGAGTGAGAAAAACATCACGGGGTGGTGCGCATTGCATGGGTGTGTGTTACATTAGATTCACTAGTAGCAGTGAGAAAAACATCACGGGGTGGTGCGCATTGCATGGGTGTGTGTTACATTAGATTCACTAGTAGCAGTGAGAAAAACATCACGGGGTGGTGCGCATTGTATGGGTGTGTGTCACATGAGATTCACTAGTAGCAGTGAGAAAAACATCACGGGGTGGTGCGCATTGTATGGGTGTGTGTTACATTACATTCACTAGTAGGAGTGAGAAAAACATCACGGGGTGGTGCGCATTGTATGGGTGTGTGTTACATTAGATTCACTAGTAGCAGTGAGAAAAACATCACGGGGTGGTGCGCATTGTATGGGTGTGTGTTACATTAGATTCACTAGTAGCAGTGAGAAAAACATCACGGGGTGGTGCGCATTGTATGGGTGTGTGTTACATTAGATTCACTAGTAGCAGTGAGAAAAACATCACGGGGTGGTGCGCATTGTATGGGTGTCTGTTACATTAGATTCACTAGTAGGAGTGAGAAAAACATCACGGGGTGGTGCGCATTGTATGGGCGTGTGTTACATTAGATTCACTAGTAGCAGTGAGAAAAACATCACGGGGTGGTGCGCATTGTATGGGCGTGTGTTACATTAGATTCACTAGTAGGAGTGAGAAAAACATCACAGGGTGGTGCGCATTGTATGGGTGTGTGTTACATTACATTCACTAGTAGGAGGGAGAAAAACATCACGGTGTGGTGCGCATTGTATGGGCGTGTGTTACATTGGATCCACTAGTAGGAGTGAGAAAAACATCACGGGGTGGTGCGCATTGTATGGGCGTGTGTTACATTGGATTCACTAGTAGGAGTGAGAAAAACATCACGGGGTGGTGCGCATTGTATGGGTGTGTGTTACATTACATTCACTAGTAGGAGTGAGAAAAACATCACGGGGTGGTGCGCATTGTATGGGTGTGTGTTACATTACATTCACTAGTACTAGTGAGAAAAACATCACGGGGTGGTGCGCATTGTATGGGTGTGTGTTACATTACATTCACTAGTAGGAGTGAGAAAAACATCACGGGGTGGTGCGCATTGTATGGGTGTGTGTTACATTACATTCACTAGTAGCAGTGAGAAAAACATCACGGGGTGGTGCGCATTGTATGGGTGTGTGTTACATTACATTCACTAGTAGGAGTGAGAAAAACATCACGGGGTGGTGCGCATTGTATGGGTGTGTGTTACATTACATTCACTAGTAGGAGTGAGAAAAACATCACGGGGTGGTGCGCATAGTATGGGTGTTTGTTACATTAGATTCACTAGTAGGAGTGAGAAAAACATCACGGGGTGGTGCGCATTGTATGGGTGTGTGTTACATTAGATTCACTAGTAGCAGTGAGAAAAACATCACGGGGTGGTGCGCATTGTATGGGTGTGTGTTACATTAGATTCACTAGTAGCAGTGAGAAAAACATCACGGGGTGGTGCGCATTGTATGGGTGTGTGTTACATTAGATTCACTAGAAGGAGTGAGAAAAACATCACGGGGTGGTGCGCATTGTATGGGTGTGTGGTACATTGGATTCACTAGTAGGAGTGAGAAAAACATCACGGGGTGGTGTGCATTGTATGGGTGTGTGTTACATTAGATTCACTAGTAGGAGTGAGAAAAACATCACGGGGTGGTGCGCATTGTATGGGTGTGTGTTACATTGGATTCACTAGTAGGTGTGAGAAAAACATCACGGGGTGGTGCGCATTGTATGGGTGTGTGTTACATTGGATTCACTAGTAGGAGTGAGAAAAACATCACGGGGTGGTGCGCATTGTATGGGTGTGTGTTACATTGGATTCACTAGTAGGAGTGAGAAAAACATCACGGGGTGGTGCGCATTGTATGGGTGTGTGTTACATTACATTCACTAGTAGGAGTTAGAAAAACATCACGGGGTGGTGTGCATTGTATGGGTGTGTGTTACATTACATTCACTAGTAGGATTGAGAAAAACATCACGGGGTGGTGCGCATTGTATGGGTGTGTGTTACATTACATTCACTAGTAGGATTGAGAAAAACATCACGGGGTGGTGCGCATTGTATGGGTGTGTGTTACATTACATTCACTATTAGGATTGAGAAAAACATCACGGGCTGGTGCGCATTGTATGGGTGTGTGTTACATTAGATTCACTAGTAGCAGTGAGAAAAACATCACGGGGTGGTGCGCATTGTATGCGTGTGTGTTACATTAGATTCACTAGTAGCAGTGAGAAAAACATCACGGGGTGGTGCGCATTGTATGGGTGTGTGTTACATTGGATTCACTAGTAGGAGTGAGAAAAACATCACGGGGTGGTGCGCATTGTATGGGTGTGTGTTACATTGGATTCACTAGTAGGAGTGAGAAAAACATCACGGGGTGGTGCGCATTGTATGGGTGTGTGTTACATTGGATTCACTAGTAGGAGTGAGAAAAACATCACGGGGTGGTGCGCATTGTATGGGTGTGTGTTACATTGGATTCACTAGTAGGAGTGAGAAAAACATCACGGGGTGGTGCGCATTGTATGGGTGTGTGTTACATTACATTCACTAGTAGGAGTGAGAAAAACATCACGGTGTGGTGCGCATAGTATGGGTGTTTGTTACATTAGATTCACTAGTAGGAGTGAGAAAAACATCACGGGGTGGTGCGCATTGTATGGGTGTGTGTTACATTAGATTCACTAGTAGCAGTGAGAAAAACATCACGGGGTGGTGCGCATTGTATGGGTGTGTGTCACATGAGATTCACTAGTAGCAGTGAGAAAAACATCACGGGGTGGTGCGCATTGTATGGGTGTGTGTTACATTAGATTCACTAGTAGCAGTGAGAAAAACATCACGGGGTGGTGCGCATTGTATGGGTGTGTTTTACATTAGATTCACTAGTAGCAGTGAGAAAAACATCACGGGGTGGTGCGCATTGTATGGGTGTGTGTTACATTAGATTCACTAGTAGCAGTGAGAAAAACATCACGGGGTGGTGCGCATTGTATGGGTGTGTGTTACATTAGATTCACTAGTAGGAGTGAGAAAAACATCACGGGGTGGTGCGCATTGTATGGGCGTGTGTTACATTAGATTCACTAGTAGCAGTGAGAAAAACATCACGGGGTGGTGCGCATTGTATGGGCGTGTGTTACATTAGATTCACTAGTAGGAGTGAGAAAAACATCACAGGGTGGTGCGCATTGTATGGGTGTGTGTTACATTACATTCACTAGTAGGAGGGAGAAAAACATCACGGTGTGGTGCGCATTGTATGGGCGTGTGTTACATTGGATCCACTAGTAGGAGTGAGAAAAACATCACGGGGTGGTGCGCATTGTATGGGCGTGTGTTACATTGGATTCACTAGTAGGAGTGAGAAAAACATCACGGGGTGGTGCGCATTGTATGGGTGTGTGTTACATTACATTCACTAGTAGGAGTGAGAAAAACATCACGGGGTGGTGCGCATTGTATGGGTGTGTGTTACATTACATTCACTAGTACTAGTGAGAAAAACATCACGGGGTGGTGCGCATTGTATGGGTGTGTGTTACATTACATTCACTAGTAGGAGTGAGAAAAACATCACGGGGTGGTGCGCATTGTATGGGTGTGTGTTACATTACATTCACTAGTAGCAGTGAGAAAAACATCACGGGGTGGTGCGCATTGTATGGGTGTGTGTTACATTACATTCACTAGTAGGAGTGAGAAAAACATCACGGGGTGGTGCGCATTGTATGGGTGTGTGTTACATTACATTCACTAGTAGGAGTGAGAAAAACATCACGGGGTGGTGCGCATAGTATGGGTGTTTGTTACATTAGATTCACTAGTAGGAGTGAGAAAAACATCACGGGGTGGTGCGCATTGTATGGGTGTGTGTTACATTAGATTCACTAGTAGCAGTGAGAAAAACATCACGGGGTGGTGCGCATTGTATGGGTGTGTGTTACATTAGATTCACTAGTAGCAGTGAGAAAAACATCACGGGGTGGTGCGCATTGTATGGGTGTGTGTTACATTAGATTCACTAGAAGGAGTGAGAAAAACATCACGGGGTGGTGCGCATTGTATGGGTGTGTGTTACATTGGATTCACTAGTAGGAGTGAGAAAAACATCACGGGGTGGTGCGCATTGTATGGGTGTGTGTTACATTAGATTCACTAGTAGGAGTGAGAAAAACATCACGGGGTGGTGCGCATTGTATGGGTGTGTGTTACATTGGATTCACTAGTAGGTGTGAGAAAAACATCACGGGGTGGTGCGCATTGTATGGGTGTGTGTTACATTGGATTCACTAGTAGGAGTGAGAAAAACATCACGGGGTGGTGCGCATTGTATGGGTGTGTGTTACATTGGATTCACTAGTAGGAGTGAGAAAAACATCACGGGGTGGTGCGCATTGTATGGGTGTGTGTTACATTACATTCACTAGTAGGAGTTAGAAAAACATCACGGGGTGGTGTGCATTGTATGGGTGTGTGTTACATTACATTCACTAGTAGGATTGAGAAAAACATCACGGGGTGGTGCGCATTGTATGGGTGTGTGTTACATTACATTCACTAGTAGGATTGAGAAAAACATCACGGGGTGGTGCGCATTGTATGGGTGTGTGTTACATTACATTCACTATTAGGATTGAGAAAAACATCACGGGCTGGTGCGCATTGTATGGGTGTGTGTTACATTAGATTCACTAGTAGCAGTGAGAAAAACATCACGGGGTGGTGCGCATTGTATGCGTGTGTGTTACATTAGATTCACTAGTAGCAGTGAGAAAAACATCACGGGGTGGTGCGCATTGTATGGGTGTGTGTTACATTGGATTCACTAGTAGGAGTGAGAAAAACATCACGGGGTGGTGCGCATTGTATGGGTGTGTGTTACATTGGATTCACTAGTAGGAGTGAGAAAAACATCACGGGGTGGTGCGCATTGTATGGGTGTGTGTTACATTGGATTCACTAGTAGGAGTGAGAAAAACATCACGGGGTGGTGCGCATTGTATGGGTGTGTGTTACATTGGATTCACTAGTAGGAGTGAGAAAAACATCACGGGGTGGTGCGCATTGTATGGGTGTGTGTTACATTACATTCACTAGTAGGAGTGAGAAAAACATCACGGTGTGGTGCGCATTGTATGGGTGTGTGTTACATTACATTCACTAGTAGGAGTGAGGAAAACATCACGGGGTGGTGCGCATTGTATGGGTGTGTGTTACATTACATTCACTAGTAGGAGTGAGGAAAACATCACGGGGTGGTGCGCATTGTATGGGTGTGTGTTACATTACATTCACTAGTAGGAGTGATAAAAACATCACGGGGTGGTGCGCATTGTATGGGTGTGTGTTACATTACATTCACTAGTAGGAGTGAGAAAAACATCACGGGGTGGTGCGCATTGTATGGGTGTGTGTTACATTAGATTCACTAGTAGGAGTGAGAAAAACATCACGGGGTGGTGCGCATTGTATGGGTTTGTGTTACATTAGATTCACTAGTAGGAGTGAGAAAAACATCACGGGGTGGTGCGCATTGTATGGGTGTGTGTTACATTGGATTCACTAGTAGGAGTGAGAAAAACATCATGGGGTGGTGCGCATTGTATGGGTGTGTTCCATTGGATTCACTAGTAAGGGTGAGAAAAACATCACGGGGTGGTGCGCATTGTATGGGTGTGTGCTACATTGGATTCACTAGTAGGAGTGAGAAAAACATCACGGGGTGGTGCGCATTGTATGGGTGTGTGTTACATTAGATTCACTAGTAGCAGTGAGAAAAACATCACGGGGTGGTGCGCATTGTATGGGTGTGTGTTACATTAGATTCACTAGTAGCAGTGAGAAAAACATCACGGGGTGGTGCGCATTGTATGGGTGTGTGTTACATTAGATTCACTAGTAGGAGTGAGAAAAACATCAAGGGGTGGTGCGCATTGTATGGGTGTGTGTTACATTACATTCACTAGTAGCAGTGAGAAAAACATCACGGGGTGGTGCGCATTGTATGGGTGTGTGTTACATTGGATTCACTAGTAGGAGTGAGAAAAACATCACGGGGTGGTGCGCATTGTATGGGTGTGTGTTACATTGGATTCACTATTAGGACTGAGAAAAACATCACGGGGTGGTGCGCATTGTATGGGTGTGTGTTACATTGGATTCACTAGTAGGAGTGAGAAAAACATCACGGGGTGGTGCGCATTGTATGGGTGTGCGTTACATTAGATTCACTAGTAGCAGTGAGAAAAACATCACGGGGTGGTGCGCATTGTATGGGTGTGCGTTACATTAGATTCACTAGTAGCAGTGAGAAAAACATCAAGGGGTGGTGCGCATTGTATGGGTGTAGGTTACATTAGATTCACTTGTAGGAGTGAGAAAAACATCACGGGGTGGTGCGCATTGTATGGATGTGTGTTACATTACATTCACTAGTAGCAGTGAGAAAAACATCACGGGGTGGTGCGCATTGTATGGGTGTGTGTTACATTACATTCACTAGTAGGAGTGAGAAAAACATCACGGGGTGGTGCGCATTGTATGTGTGTGTTACATTACATTCACTAGTAGGAGTGAGAAAAACATCACGCGGTGGTGCGCATTGTATGGGTGTGTGTTACATTACATTCACTAGTAGGAGTGAGAAAAACATCACGGGGTGGTGCGCATTGTATGGGTGTGTGTTACATTGGATTCACTAGTAGGAGTGAGAAAAACATCACGGGGTGGTGCGCATTGTATGGGTGTGTTCCATTGAATTCACTAGTAGGAGTGAGAAAAACATCACGGGGTGGTGCGCATTGTATGGGTGTGTGTTACATTGGATTCACTAGTAGTAGTAAGAAAAACATCACGGGGTGGTTCGCATTGTATGGGTGTGTGTTACATTAGATTCACTAGTAGAAGTGAGAAAAACATCACGGGGTGGTGCGCATTGTATGGGTGTGTGTTACATTAGATTCACTAGTAGCAGTGAGAAAAACATCACGGGGTGGTGCGCATTGTATGGGTGTGTGTTACATTAGATTCACTAGTAGCAGTGAGAAAAACATCACGGGGTGGTGCGCATTGTATGGGTGTGTGTTACATTGGATTCACTAGTAGGAGTGAGAAAAACATCACGGGGTGGTGCGCATTGTATGGGTGTGTGTTACATTGGATTCACTAGTAGGAGTGAGAAAAACATCACGGGGTGGTGCGCATTGTATGGGTGTGTGTTACATTGGATTCACTAGTAGGAGTGAGAAAAACATCACGGGGTGGTGCGCATTGTATGGGTGTGTGTTACATTACATTCACTAGTAGGAGTGAGAAAAACATCACGGGGTGGTGCGCATTGTATGGGTGTGTGTTACATTACATTCACTAGTAGGAGTGAGAAAAACATCACGGGGTGGTGCGCATTGTATGTGTGTGTTACATTACATTCACTAGTAGGAGTGACAAAAACATCACGGGGTGGTGCGCATTGTATGTGTGTGTTACATTACATTCACTAGTAGGAGTGAGAAAAACATCACGCGGTGGTGCGCATTATATGGGTGTGTGTTACATTAGATTCACTAGTAGGAGTGAGAAAAACATCACGGGGTCGTGCGCATTGTATGGGTGTGTGTTACATTACATTCACTAGTAGGAGTGAGAAAAACATCACGGGGTGGTGCGCATTGTATGGGTGTGCGTTACATTAGTTTCACTAGTAGCAGTGAGAAAAAAATCACGGGGTTGTGCGCATTGTATGGGTGTGCGTTACATTAGATTCACTAGTAGCAGTGAGAAAAACATCACGGGGTGGTGCGCATTGTATGGGTGTGCGTTACATTAGATTCACTAGTAGGAGTGAGAAAAACATCACGGGGTGGTGCGCATTGTATGGGTGTGTGTTACATTGGATTCACTAGTAGGAGTGAGAAAAACATCACGGGGTGGTGCGCATTGTATGGGTGTGTGTTACATTACATTCACTAGTAGGAGTGAGAAAAACAACACGGGGTGGTGCGCATTGTATGGGTGTGTGTTACATTAGATTCACTAGTAGCAGTTAGAAAAACATCACGGGGTGGTGCGCATTGTATGGGTGTGTGTTACATTAGATTCACTAGTAGGAGTGAGAAAAACATCACGGGGTGGTGCGCATTGT
This sequence comes from Cavia porcellus, assembly GCF_034190915.1. NCBI lineage: Eukaryota > Metazoa > Chordata > Mammalia > Rodentia > Caviidae > Cavia > Cavia porcellus. The sequence continues at coordinate 48,617 of NW_026947905.1, read as the reverse complement.
ATGGGTGTGTGTTACATTAGATTCACTAGTAGCAGTGAGAAAAACATCACGGGGTGGTGCGCATTGTATGGGTGTGTGTTACATTGGATTCACTAGTAGGAGTGAGAAAAACATCACGGGGTGGTGCGCATTGTATGGGTGTGTGTTACATTGGATTCACTATTAGGACTGAGAAAAACATCACGGGGTGGTGCGCATTGTATGGGTGTGTGTTACATTGGATTCACTAGTAGGAGTGAGAAAAACATCACGGGGTGGTGCGCATTGTATGGGTGTGTGTTACATTGGATTCACTAGTAGGAGTGAGAAAAACATCACGGGGTGGTGCGCATTGTATGGGTGTGTGTTACATTACATTCACTATTAGGAGTGAGAAAAACGTCACGGGGTGGTGCGCATTGTATGGGTGTGTGTTACATTACATTCACTAGTAGGAGTGAGAAAAACATCACGGGGTGCTGCGCATTGTATGGGTGTGTGTTACATTGGATTCACTAGTAGGAGTGAGAAAAACATCACGGGGTGGTGCGCATTGTATGGGTGTGTGTTACATTGGATTCACTAGTAGGAGTGAGAAAAACATCACGGGGTGGTGCGCATTGTATGGGTGTGTGTTACATTACATTCACTAGTACTAGTGAGAAAAACATCACGGGGTGGTGCGCATTGTATGGGTGTGTGTTACATTACATTCACTAGTAGGAGTGAGAAAAACATCACGGGGTGGTGCACATTGTATGGGTGTGTGTTACATTAAATTCACTAGTAGCAGTGAGAAAAACATCACGGGGTGGTGCGCATTGTATGGGTGTGTGTTACATTAGATTTACTAGTAGGAGTGAGAAAAACATCACGGGGTGGTGCGCATTGTATGGGTGTGTGTTACATTACATTCACTAGTAGGAGTGAGAAAAACATCACGGGGTGGGGCGCATTGTATGGGAGTGTGTTACATTGGATTCACTAGTAGGAGTGAGAAAAACATCACGGGGTGGTGCGCATTGTATGGGTGTGTGTTACATTGGATTCACTAGTAGGAGTGAGAAAAACATCACGGGGTGGTGCGCATTGTATGGGTGTGTGTTACATTGGATTCACTAGTAGGAGTGAGAAAAACATCACGGGGTGGTGCGCATTGTATGGGTGTGTGTTACATTGGATTCACTAGTAGGAGTGAGAAAAACATCACGGGGTGGTGCGCATTGTATGGGTGTGTGTTACATTAGATTCACTAGTAGGAGTGAGAAAAACATCACGGGGTGGTGCGCATTGTATGGGTGTGTGTTACATTAGATTCACTAGTAGGAGTGAGAAAAACATCACGGGGTGGTGCGCATTGTATGGGTGTGTGTTACATTACATTCACTAGTACTAGTGAGAAAAACATCACGGGGTGGTGCGCCTTGTATGGGTGTGTGTTACATTACATTCACTAGTAGGAGTGAGAAAAACATCACGGGGTGGTGCGCATTGTATGGGTTTGTGTTACATTACACTCACTAGTAGGAGTGAGAAAAACATCACGGGGTGGTGCGCATTGTATGGGTGTGTGTTACATTAGATTCACTAGTAGGAGTGAGAAAAACATCACGGGGTGGTGCGCATTGTATGGGTGTGTGTTACATTACATTCACTAGTACTAGTGAGAAAAACATCACGGTGTGGTGCGCATTGTATGGGTGTGTGTTACATTACATTCACTAGTAGGAGTGAGAAAAACATCACGGGGTGGTGCGCATTGTATGGGTGTGTGTTACATTGGATTCACTAGTAGGAGTGAGAAAAACATCACGGGGTGGTGCGCATTGTATGGGTGTGTGTTACATTGGATTCACTAGTAGGAGTGAGAAAAACATCACGGGGTGGTGCGCATTGTATGGGTGTGTGTTACATTGGATTCACTAGTAGGAGTGAGAAAAACATCACGGGGTGGTGCGCATTGTATGGGTGTGTGTTACATTACATTCACTAGTAGGAGTGAGAAAAACGTCACCGGGTGGTGCGCATTGTATGGGTGTGTGTTACATTACATTCACTAGTAGGAGTGAGAAAAACATCACGGGGTGGTGCGCATTGTATGGGTGTGTGTTACATTGGATTCACTAGTAGGAGTGAGAAAAACATCACGGGGTGGTGCGCATTGTATGGGTGTGTGTTACATTGGATTCACTAGTAGGAGTGAGAAAAACATCACGGGGTGGTGCGCATTGTATGGGTGTGTGTTACATTACATTCACTAGTACTAGTGAGAAAAACATCACGGGGTGGTGCGCATTGTATGGGTGTGTGTTACATTACATTCACTAGTAGGAGTGAGAAAAACATCACGGGGTGGTGCGCATTGTATGGGTGTGTGTTACATTACATTCACTAGTAGCAGTGAGAAAAACATCACGGGGTGGTGCGCATTGTATGGGTGTGTGTTACATTAGATTCACTAGTAGGAGTGAGAAAAACATCACGGGGTGGTGCGCATTGTATGGGTGTGTGTTACATTAGATTCACTAGTAGGAGTGATAAAAACATCACGGGGTGGTGCGCATTGTATGGGTGTGTGTTACATTGGATTCACTAGTAGGAGTGAGAAAAACATCACGGGGTGGTGCGCATTGTATGGGTGTGTGTTACATTGGATTCACTATTAGGACTGAGAAAAACATCACGGGGTGGTGCGAATTGTATGGGTGTGTGTTACATTGGATTCACTATTAGGACTGAGAAAAACATCACGGGGTGGTGCGCATTGTATGGGTGTGTGTTACATTGGATTCACTATTAGGACTGAGAAAAACATCACAGGGTGGTGCGCATTGTATGGGTGTGTGTTACATTGGATTCACTAGTAGGAGTGAGAAAAACATCACGGGGTGGTGCGCATTGTATGGGTGTGTGTTACATTGGATTCACTAGTAGGAGTGAGAAAAACATCACGGGGTGGTGCGCATTGTATGGGTGTGTGTTACATTAGATTTACTAGTAGGAGTGAGAAAAACATCACGGGGTGGTGCGCATTGTATGGGTGTGTGTTACATTACATTCACTAGTACGAGTGAGAAAAACATCACGGGGTGGTGCGCATTGTATGGGTGTGTGTTACATTACATTCACTACTAGGAGTGAGAAAAACATCACGGGGTGGTGCGCATTGTATGGGTGTGTGTTACATTACACTCACTAGTAGGAGTGAGAAAAACATCACGGGGTGGTGCGCATTGTATGGGTGTGTGTTACTTTACATTCACTAGTAGGAGTGAGAAAAACATCACGGGGTGGTGCGCATTGTATGGGTGTGTGTTACATTACATTCACTAGTACTAGTGAGAAAAACATCACGGGGTGGTGCGCATTGTATGGGTGTGTGTTACATTACATTCACTAGTAGGAGTGAGAAAAACATCACGGTGTGGTGCGCATTGTATGGGTGTGTGTTACATTACATTCACTAGTAGGAGTGAGAAAAACATCACTGGGTGGTGCGCATTGTATGGGTGTGTGTTACATTGGATTCACTAGTAGGAGTGAGAAAAACATCACGGGGTGGTGCGCATTGTATGGGTGTGTGTTACATTGGATTCACTAGTAGGAGTGAGAAAAACATCACGGGGTGGTGCGCATTGTATGGGTGTGTTACATTGGATTCACTAGTAGGAGTGAGAAAAACATCACGGGGTGGTGCGCATTGTATGGGTGTGTGTTATATTACATTCACTAGTAGGATTGAGAAAAACATCACGGGGTGGTGCGCATTGTATGGGTGTGTGTTACATTACATTCACTAGTAGGAGTGAGAAAAACATCACGGGGTGGTGCGCATTGTATGGGTGTGTGTTACATTGGATTCACTAGTAGGAGTGAGAAAAACATCACGGGGTGGTGCGCATTGTATGGGTGTGTGTTACATTACATTCACTAGTAGGAGTGAGAAAAACATCACGCGGTGGTGCGCATTGTATGGGTGTGTGTTACATTACATTCACTAGTAGGAGTGAGAAAAACATCACGGGGTGGTGCGCATTGTATGGGTGTGTGTTACATTACATTCACTAGTAGGAGTGAGAAAAACATCACGGGGTGGTGCGCATTGTATGGGCGTGTGTTACATTAGATTCACTAGTAGCAGTGAGAAAAACATCACGGGGTGGTGCGCATTGTATGGGCGTGTGTTACATTAGATTCACTAGTAGCAGTGAGAAAAACATCACGGGGTGGTGCGCATTGTATGGGCGTGTGTTACATTAGATTCACTAGTAGCAGTGAGAAAAACATCACGGGGTGGTGCGCATTGTATGGGCGTGTGTTACATTGGATTCACTAGTAGGAGTGAGAAAAACATCACGGGGTGGTGCGCATTGTATGGGCGTGTGTTACATTGGATTCACTAGTAGGAGTGAGAAAAACATCACGGGGTGGTGCGCATTGTATGGGCGTGTGTTACATTGGATTCACTAGTAGGAGTGAGAAAAACATCACGGGGTGGTGCGCATTGTATGGGCGTGTGTTACATTGGATTCACTAGTAGGAGTGAGAAAAACATCACGGGGTGGTGCGCATTGTATGGGCGTGTGTTACATTGGATTCACTAGTAGGAGTGAGAAAAACATCACGGGGTGGTGCGCATTGTATGGGCGTGTGTTACATTGGATTCACTAGTAGGAGTGAGAAAAACATCACGGGGTGGTGCGCATTGTATGGGCGTGTGTTACATTGGATTCACTAGTACTAATGAGAAAAACATCACGGGGTGGTGCGCATTGTATGGGTGTGTGTTACATTACATTCACTAGTACGAGTGAGAAAAACATCACGGGGTGGTGCGCATTGTATGGGTGTGTGTTACATTACATTCACTAGTAGGAGTGAGAAAAACATCACGGGGTGGTGCGCATTGTATGGTTGTGTGTTACATTACATTCACTAGTAGGAGTGAGAAAAACATCACGGGGTGGTGCGCATTGTATGGGTGTGTGTTACATTACATTCACTAGTAGGAGTGAGAAAAACATCACGGGGTGGTGCGCATTGTATGGGTGTGTGTTACATTATATTCACTAGTAGGAGTGAGAAAAACATCACGGGGTGGTGCGCATTGTATGGGTGTGTGTTACATTACATTCACTAGTAGGAGTGAGAAAAACATCACGGGGTGGTGCGCATTGTATGGGTGTGTGTTACATTAGATTCACTAGTAGCAGTGAGAAAAACATCACGGGGTGGTGCGCATTGTATGGGTGTGTGTTACATTAGATTCACTAGTAGCAGTGAGAAAAACATCACGGGGTGGTGGGCATTGTATGGGTGTGTGTTACATTAGATTCACTAGTAGCAGTGAGAAAAACATCACGAGGTGGTGCGCATTGTATGGGTGTGTGTTACATTAGATTCACTAGTAGGAGTGAGAAAAACATCACCGGGTGGTGCGCATTGTATGGGTGTGTGTTACATTGGATTCACTAGTAGGAGTGAGAAAAACATCACGGGGTGGTGCGCATTGTATGGGTGTGTGTTACATTGGATTCACTAGTAGGAGTGAGAAAAACATCACGGGGTGGTGCGCATTGTATGGGTGTGTGTTACATTGGATTCACTAGTAGGAGTGAGAAAAACATCACGGGGTGGTGCGCATTGTATGGGTGTGTGTTACATTGGATTCACTAGTAGGAGTGAGAAAAACATCACGGGGTGGTGCGCATTGTATGGGTGTGTGTTACATTGGATTCACTAGTAGGAGTGAGAAAAACATCACGGGGTGGTGCGCATTGTATGGGTGTGTGTTACATTACATTCACTAGTAGGAGTGAGGAAAACATCACGGGGTGGTGCGCATTGTATGGGTGTGTGTTACATTACATTCACTAGTAGGAGTTAGAAAAACATCACGGGGTGGTGCGCATTGTATGGGTGTGTGTTACATTACATTCACTAGTAGGAGTTAGAAAAACATCACGGGGTGGTGCGCATTGTATGGGTGTGTGTTACATTACATTCACTAGTAGGATTGAGAAAAACATCACGGGGTGGTGCGCATTGTATGGGTGTGTGTTACATTACATTCACTAGTAGGATTGAGAAAAACATCACGGGGTGGTGCGCATTGTATGGGTGTGTGTTACATTACATTCACTAGTAGCAGGGAGAAAAACATCACGGGGTGGTGCGCATTGTATGGGTGTGTGTTACATTACATTCACTAGTAGCAGTGAGAAAAACATCACTGGGTGGTGCGCATTGTATGGGTGTGTGTTACATTAGATTCACTAGTAGCAGTGAGAAAAACGTCACGGGGTGGTGCGCATTGTATGGGTGTGTGTTACATTAGATTCACTAGTAGCAGTGAGAAAAACGTCACGGGGTGGTGCGCATTGTATGGGTGTGTGTTACATTACATTCACTAGTAGGAGTGAGAAAAACGTCACGGGGTGGTGCGCATTGTATGGGTGTGTGTTACATTGGATTCACTAGTAGGAGTGAGAAAAACGTCACGGGGTGGTGCGCATTGTATGGGTGTGTGTTACATTGGATTCACTAGTAGGAGTGAGAAAAACGTCACGGGGTGGTGCGCATTGTATGGGTGTGTGTTACATTGGATTCACTAGTAGGAGTGAGAAAAACATCACGGGGTGGTGCGCATTGTATGGGTGTGTGTTACATTGGATTCACTAGTAGGAGTGAGAAAAACATCACGGGGTGGTGCGCATTGTATGGGTGTGTGTTACATTACATTCACTAGTAGGAGTGAGAAAAACATCACGGGGTGGTGCGCATTGTATGTGTGTGTTACATTACATTCACTAGTAGGAGTGAGAAAAACATCACGGGGTGGTGCGCATTGTATGTGTGTGTTACATTACATTCACTAGTAGGAGTGAGAAAAACATCACGCGGTGGTGCGCATTGTATGGGTGTGTGTTACATTACATTCACTAGTAGGAGTGAGAAAAACATCACTGGGTGGTGCGCATTGTATGGGTGTGTGTTACATTACATTCACTAGTAGGAGTGAGAAAAACATCACGGGGTGGTGTGCATTGTATGGGTGTGTGTTACATTGGATTCACTAGTAGGAGTGAGAAAAACATCACGGGGTGGTGCGCATTGTATGGGTGTGTGTTACATTAGATTCACTAGTAGCAGTGAGAAAAACATCACGGGGTGGTGCGCATTGTATGGGTGTGTGTTACATTACATTCACTAGTAGCAGTGAGAAAAACATCACGGGGTGGTGCGCATTGTATGGGTGTGTGTTACATTACATTCACTAGTAGGAGTGAGAAAAACATCACGGGGTGGTGCGCATTGTATGGGTGTGTGTTACATTACATTCACTAGTAGGAGTGAGAAAAACATCACGCGGTGGTGCGCATTTTATGGGTGTGTGTTACATTACATTCACTAGTAGGAGTGAGAAAAACATCACGCGGTGGTGCGCATTGTATGGGTGTGTGTTACATTACATTCACTAGTAGGAGTGAGAAAAACATCACGGGGTGGTGTGCATTGTATGGGTGTGTGTTACATTGGATTCACTAGTAGGAGTGAGAAAAACATGACGGGGTGGTGCGCATTGTATGGGTGTGTGTTACATTGGATTCACTAGTAGGAGTGAGAAAAACATCACGGGGTGGTGCGCATTGTATGGGTGTGTGTTACATTGGATTCACTAGTAGGAGTGAGAAAAACATCACGGGGTGGTGCGCATTGTATGGGTGCGTGTTACATTACATTCACTAGTAGGAGTGAGAAAAACATCACGGGGTGGTGCGCATTGTATGGGTGCGTGTTACATTACATTCACTAGTAGGAGTGAGAAAAACATCATGGGGTGGTGCGCATTGTATGGGTGCGTGTTACATTAGATTCACAAGTAGCAGTGAGAAAAACATCACGGGGTGGTGCGCATTGTATGGGTGTGTGTTACATTAGATTCACTAGTAGCAGTGAGAAAAACATCACGGGGTGGTGCGCATTGTATGGGTGTGTGTTACATTAGATTCCCTAGTAGCAGTGAGAAAAACATCACGCGGTGGTGCGCATTGTATGGGTGTGTGTTACATTAGATTCCCTAGTAGCAGTGAGAAAAACATCACGGGGTGGTGCGCATTGTATGGGTGTGTGTTACATTGGATTCCCTAGTAGCAGTGAGAAAAACATCACGGGGTGGTGCGCATTGTATGGGTGTGTGTTACATTCGATTCCCTAGTAGCAGTGAGAAAAACATCACGGGGTGGTGCGCATTGTATGGGTGTGTGTTACATTGGATTCCCTAGTAGCAGTGAGAAAAACATCACGGGGTGGTGCGCATTGTATGGGTGTGTGTTACATTGGATTCACTAGTAGGAGTGAGAAAAACATCACGGGGTGGTGCGCATTGTAGGGGTGTGTGTTACATTACATTCACTAGTAGGAGTGAGAAAATCATCACGGGGTGGTGCGCATTTTATGGGTGTGTGTTACATTACATTCACTAGTAGGAGTGAGAAAAACATCACGGGGTGGTGCGCATTGTATGGGTGTGTTGTACATAAGATTCACTAGTAGGAGTGAGAAATACATCACGGGGTGGTGCGCATTGTATGGGTGTGTGTTACATTACATTCACTAGGAGGAGTGAGAAAAACATCACGGGATGGTGCGCATTGTATGGGTGTGTGTTACATTACATTCACTAGTAGGAGTGAGAAAAACATCACGGGGTGGTGCGCATTGTATGGGTGTGTGTTACATTAGATTCACTAGTAGCAGTGAGAAAAACATCACGGGGTGGTGCGCATTGTATGTGTGTGTTACATTAGATTCACTAGTAGCAGTGAGAAAAACATCACGGGGTGGTGCGCATTGTATGGGTGTGTGTTACATTAGATTCAGTAGTAGCAGTGAGAAAAACATCACGGGGTGGTGCGCATTGTATGGGTGTGTGTTACATTACATTCACTAGTAGGAGTGAGAAAAACATCACGGGGTGGTGCGCATTGTATGGGTGTGTGTTACATTGGATTCACTAGTAGGAGTGAGAAAAACATCACGGGGTGGTGCGCATTGTATGGGTGTGTGTTACATTGGATTCACTAGTAGGAGTGAGAAAAACATCACGGGGTGGTGCGCATTGTATGGGTGTTTGTTACATTGGATTCACTAGTAGGAGTGAGAAAAACATCACGGGGTGCTGCGCATTGTATGGGTGTGTGTTACATTGGATTCACTAGTAGGAGTGAGAAAAACATCACGGGGTGGTGCGCATTGTATGGGTGTGTGTTACATTACATTCACTAGTAGGAGTGAGAAAAACATCACGGGGTGGTGCGCATTGTATGGGTGTGTGTTACATTACATTCACTAGTAGGAGTGAGAAAAACATCACGGGGTGGTGCGCATTGTATGGGTGTGTGTTACATTAGATTCACTAGTAGGAGTGAGAAAAACATCACGAGGTGGTGCGCATTGTATGGGTTTGTGTTACATTAGATTCACTAGTAGGAGTGAGAAAAACATCACGGGGTGGTGCGCATTGTATGGGTGTGTGTTACATTACATTCACTAGTAGGATTGAGAAAAACATCACGGGGTGGTGCGCATTGTATGGGTGTGTGTTACATTACATTCACTAGTAGCAGGGAGAAAAACATCACGGGGTGGTGCGCATTGTATGGGTGTGTGTTACATTACATTCACTAGTAGCAGTGAGAAAAACATCACTGGGTGGTGCGCATTGTATGGGTGTGTGTTACATTAGATTCACTAGTAGCAGTGAGAAAAACGTCACGGGGTGGTGCGCATTGTATGGGTGTGTGTTACATTAGATTCACTAGTAGCAGTGAGAAAAACGTCACGGGGTGGTGCGCATTGTATGGGTGTGTGTTACATTACATTCACTAGTAGGAGTGAGAAAAACGTCACGGGGTGGTGCGCATTGTATGGGTGTGTGTTACATTGGATTCACTAGTAGGAGTGAGAAAAACGTCACGGGGTGGTGCGCATTGTATGGGTGTGTGTTACATTGGATTCACTAGTAGGAGTGAGAAAAACGTCACGGGGTGGTGCGCATTGTATGGGTGTGTGTTACATTGGATTCACTAGTAGGAGTGAGAAAAACATCACGGGGTGGTGCGCATTGTATGGGTGTGTGTTACATTGGATTCACTAGTAGGAGTGAGAAAAACATCACGGGGTGGTGCGCATTGTATGGGTGTGTGTTACATTACATTCACTAGTAGGAGTGAGAAAAACATCACAGGGTGGTGCGCATTGTATGTGTGTGTTACATTACATTCACTAGTAGGAGTGAGAAAAACATCACGGGGTGGTGCGCATTGTATGTGTGTGTTACATTACATTCACTAGTAGGAGTGAGAAAAACATCACGCGGTGGTGCGCATTGTATGGGTGTGTGTTACATTACATTCACTAGTAGGAGTGAGAAAAACATCACTGGGTGGTGCGCATTGTATGGGTGTGTGTTACATTACATTCACTAGTAGGAGTGAGAAAAACATCACGGGGTGGTGTGCATTGTATGGGTGTGTGTTACATTGGATTCACTAGTAGGAGTGAGAAAAACATCACGGGGTGGTGCGCATTGTATGGGTGTGTGTTACATTAGATTCACTAGTAGCAGTGAGAAAAACATCACGGGGTGGTGCGCATTGTATGGGTGTGTGTTACATTACATTCACTAGTAGCAGTGAGAAAAACATCACGGGGTGGTGCGCATTGTATGGGTGTGTGTTACATTACATTCACTAGTAGGAGTGAGAAAAACATCACGGGGTGGTGCGCATTGTATGGGTGTGTGTTACATTACATTCACTAGTAGGAGTGAGAAAAACATCACGCGGTGGTGCGCATTTTATGGGTGTGTGTTACATTACATTCACTAGTAGGAGTGAGAAAAACATCACGCGGTGGTGCGCATTGTATGGGTGTGTGTTACATTACATTCACTAGTAGGAGTGAGAAAAACATCACGGGGTGGTGTGCATTGTATGGGTGTGTGTTACATTGGATTCACTAGTAGGAGTGAGAAAAACATGACGGGGTGGTGCGCATTGTATGGGTGTGTGTTACATTGGATTCACTAGTAGGAGTGAGAAAAACATCACGGGGTGGTGCGCATTGTATGGGTGTGTGTTACATTGGATTCACTAGTAGGAGTGAGAAAAACATCACGGGGTGGTGCGCATTGTATGGGTGCGTGTTACATTACATTCACTAGTAGGAGTGAGAAAAACATCACGGGGTGGTGCGCATTGTATGGGTGCGTGTTACATTACATTCACTAGTAGGAGTGAGAAAAACATCATGGGGTGGTGCGCATTGTATGGGTGCGTGTTACATTAGATTCACAAGTAGCAGTGAGAAAAACATCACGGGGTGGTGCGCATGGTATGGGTGTGTGTTACATTAGATTCACTAGTAGCAGTGAGAAAAACATCACGGGGTGGTGCGCATTGTATGGGTGTGTGTTACATTAGATTCCCTAGTAGCAGTGAGAAAAACATCACGCGGTGGTGCGCATTGTATGGGTGTGTGTTACATTAGATTCCCTAGTAGCAGTGAGAAAAACATCACGGGGTGGTGCGCATTGTATGGGTGTGTGTTACATTGGATTCCCTAGTAGCAGTGAGAAAAACATCACGGGGTGGTGCGCATTGTATGGGTGTGTGTTACATTCGATTCCCTAGTAGCAGTGAGAAAAACATCACGGGGTGGTGCGCATTGTATGGGTGTGTGTTACATTGGATTCCCTAGTAGCAGTGAGAAAAACATCACGGGGTGGTGCGCATTGTATGGGTGTGTGTTACATTGGATTCACTAGTAGGAGTGAGAAAAACATCACGGGGTGGTGCGCATTGTAGGGGTGTGTGTTACATTACATTCACTAGTAGGAGTGAGAAAATCATCACGGGGTGGTGCGCATTTTATGGGTGTGTGTTACATTACATTCACTAGTAGGAGTGAGAAAAACATCACGGGGTGGTGCGCATTGTATGGGTGTGTTGTACATAAGATTCACTAGTAGGAGTGAGAAATACATCACGGGGTGGTGCGCATTGTATGGGTGTGTGTTACATTACATTCACTAGGAGGAGTGAGAAAAACATCACGGGATGGTGCGCATTGTATGGGTGTGTGTTACATTACATTCACTAGTAGGAGTGAGAAAAACATCACGGGGTGGTGCGCATTGTATGGGTGTGTGTTACATTAGATTCACTAGTAGCAGTGAGAAAAACATCACGGGGTGGTGCGCATTGTATGTGTGTGTTACATTAGATTCACTAGTAGCAGTGAGAAAAACATCACGGGGTGGTGCGCATTGTATGGGTGTGTGTTACATTAGATTCAGTAGTAGCAGTGAGAAAAACATCACGGGGTGGTGCGCATTGTATGGGTGTGTGTTACATTACATTCACTAGTAGGAGTGAGAAAAACATCACGGGGTGGTGCGCATTGTATGGGTGTGTGTTACATTGGATTCACTAGTAGGAGTGAGAAAAACATCACGGGGTGGTGCGCATTGTATGGGTGTGTGTTACATTGGATTCACTAGTAGGAGTGAGAAAAACATCACGGGGTGGTGCGCATTGTATGGGTGTTTGTTACATTGGATTCACTAGTAGGAGTGAGAAAAACATCACGGGGTGCTGCGCATTGTATGGGTGTGTGTTACATTGGATTCACTAGTAGGAGTGAGAAAAACATCACGGGGTGGTGCGCATTGTATGGGTGTGTGTTACATTACATTCACTAGTAGGAGTGAGAAAAACATCACGGGGTGGTGCGCATTGTATGGGTGTGTGTTACATTACATTCACTAGTAGGAGTGAGAAAAACATCACGGGGTGGTGCGCATTGTATGGGTGTGTGTTACATTACATTCACTAGTAGGAGTGAGAAAAACATCACGGGGTGGTGCGCATTGTATGGGTGTGTGTTACATTGGATTCACTAGTAGGAGTGAGAAAAACATCACGGGGTGTTGCGCATTGTATGGGTGTGTTACATTGGATTCACTAGTAGGAGTGAGAAAAACATCACCGGATGCTGCGCATTGTATGGGTGTGTGTTACATTGGATTCACTAGTAGGAGTGAGAAAAACATCACGGTGTGGTGCGCATTGTATGGGTGTGTGTTACATTGGATTCACTAGTAGGAGTGAGAAAAACATCACGGGGTGGTGCGCATTGTATGGGTGTGTGTTACATTACATTCACTAGTAGGAGTGAGAAAAACCTCACGGGGTGGTGCGCATTGTATGGGTGTGTGTTACATTGGATTCACTAGTAGGAGTGAGAAAAACCTCAAGGGGTGGTGCGCATTGTATGGGTGTGTGTTACATTACATTCACTAGTAGGAGTGAGAAAAACATCACGGGGTGGTGCGCATTGTATGGGTGTTTGTTACATTACATTCACTAGTAGGAGTGAGAAAATCATCACGGGGTGGTGCGCATTGTATGGGTGTGTGTTACATTAGATTCACTAGTAGGAGTGAGAAAAACATCACGGGGTGGTGCGCATTGTATGGGTGTGTTACATTGGATTCACTAGTAGGAGTGAGAAAAACATCACGGGATGCTGCGCATTGTATGGGTGTGTGTTACATTGGATTCACTAGTAGGAGTGAGAAAAACATCACGGGGTGGTGCGCATTGTATGGGTGTGTGTTACATTACATTCACTAGTAGGATTGAGAAAAACATCACGGGGTGGTGCGCATTGTATGGGTGTGTGTTACATTACATTCACTAGTAGGATTGAGAAAAACCTCACGGGGTGGTGCGCATTGTATGGGTGTGTGTTACATTACATTCACTAGTAGGAGTGAGAAAAACCTCACGGGGTGGTGCGCATTGTATGGGTGTGTGTTACATTACATTCACTAGTAGCAGTGAGAAAAACATCACGGGGTGGTGCGCATTGTATGGATGTGTGTTACATTAGATTCACTGGTAGCAGTGAGAAAAACATCACGGGGTGGTGCGCATTGTATGGGTGTGTTACATTAGATTCACTAGTAGCAGTGAGAAAAACATCACGGGGTGGTGCGCATTGTATGGGTGTGTCTTACATTAGATTCACTAGTAGCAGTGAGAAAAACATCACGGGGTGGTGCGCATTGTATGGGTGTGTGTTACATTAGATTCACTAGTAGCAGTGAGAAAAACATCACGGGGTGGTGCGCATTGTATGGGTGTGTGTTACGTTAGATTCACTAGTAGCAGTGAGAAAAACATCACGGGGTGGTGCGCATTGTATGGGTGTGTGTTACGTTAGATTCACTAGTAGCAGTGAGAAAAACATCACGGGGTGGTGCGCATTGTATGGGTGTGTGTTACATTGGATTCACTAGTAGCAGTGAGAAAAACATCACGGGGTGGTGCGCATTGTATGGGTGTGTGTTACATTGGATTCACTAGTAGGAGTGAGAAAAACATCACGGGGTGGTGCGCATTGTATGGGTGTGTGTTACATTGGATTCACTAGTAGGAGTGAGAAAAACATCACGGGGTGGTGCGCATTGTATGGGTGTGTGTTACATTGGATTCACTAGTAGGAGTGAGAAAAACATCACGGGGTGGTGCGCATTGTATTGGTGTGTGTTACATTGGATTCACTAGTAGGAGTGAGAAAAACATCACGGGGTGGTGCGCATTGTATGGGTGTGTGTTACATTGGATTCACTAGTAGGAGTGAGAAAAACATCACGGGGTGGTGCGCATTGTATGGGTGTGTGTTACATTGGATTCACTAGTAGCAGTGAGAAAAACATCACGGGGTGCTGCGCATTGTATGGGTGTGTGTTACATTGGATTCACTAGTAGGAGTGAGAAAAACATCACGGTGTGGTGCGCATTGTATGGGTGTGTGTTACATTGGATACACTAGTGGGAGTGAGAAAAACATCACGGGGTGGTGCGCATTGTATGGGTGTGTGTTACATTAGATTCACTAGTAGCAGTGAGAAAAACATCACGGGGTGGTGCGCATTGTATGGGTGTGTGTTACATTGGATTCACTAGTAGGAGTGAGAAAAACATCACGGGGTGGTGCGCATTGTATGGGTGTGTGTTACATTGGATTCACTAGTAGGAGTGAGAAAAACATCACGGGGTGGTGCGCATTGTATGGCTGTGTGTTACATTGGATTCACTAGTGGGAGTGAGAAAAACATCACGGGGTGGTGCGCATTGTATGGGTGTGTGTTACATTGGATTCACTAGTGGGAGTGAGAAACACATCACGGGGTGGTGCGCATTGTATGGGTGGGTGTTACATTGGATTCACTAGTAGCAGTGAGAAAAACATCACGGGGTGGTGCGCATTGTATGGGCGTGTGTTACATTGGATTCACTAGTAGGAGTGAGAAAAACATCACGGGGTGGTGCGCATTGTATGGGCGTGTGTTACATTGGATTCACTAGTAGGAGTGAGAAAAACATCACGGGGTGGTGCGCATTGTATGGGCGTGTGTTACATTGGATTCACTAGTAGGAGTGAGAAAAACATCACGGGGTGGTGCGCATTGTATGGGCGTGTGTTACATTGGATTCACTAGTAGGAGTGAGAAAAACATCACGGGGTGGTGCGCATTGTATGGGCGTGTGTTACATTGGATTCACTAGTAGGAGTGAGAAAAACATCACGGGGTGGTGCGCATTGTATGGGCGTGTGTTACATTGGATTCACTAGTACTAGTGAGAAAAACATCACGGGGTGGTGCGCATTGTATGGGTGTGTGTTACATTACATTCACTAGTACGAGTGAGAAAAACATCACGGGGTGGTGCGCATTGTATGGGTGTGTGTTACATTACATTCACTAGTAGCAGTGAGAAAAACATCACGGGGTGGTGCGCATTGTATGGGCGTGTGTTACATTGGATTCACTAGTAGGAGTGAGAAAAACATCACGGGGTGGTGCGCATTGTATGGGCGTGTGTTACATTGGATTCACTAGTAGGAGTGAGAAAAACATCACGGGGTGGTGCGCATTGTATGGGTGTGTGTTACATTGGATTCACTAGTAGGAGTGAGAAAAACATCACGGGGTGGTGCGCATTGTATGGGTGTGTGTTACATTACATTCACTAGTAGGAGTGAGGAAAACATCACGGGGTGGTGCGCATTGTATGGGTGTGTGTTACATTACATTCACTAGTAGGAGTTAGAAAAACATCACGGGGTGGTGCGCATTGTATGGGTGTGTGTTACATTACATTCACTAGTAGGAGTTAGAAAAACATCACGGGGTGGTGCGCATTGTATGGGTGTGTGTTACATTACATTCACTAGTAGGATTGAGAAAAACATCACGGGGTGGTGCGCATTGTATGGGTGTGTGTTACATTACATTCACTAGTAGGATTGAGAAAAACATCACGGGGTGGTGCGCATTGTATGGGTGTGTGTTACATTACATTCACTAGTAGCAGGGAGAAAAACATCACGGGGTGGTGCGCATTGTATGGGTGTGTGTTACATTACATTCACTAGTAGCAGTGAGAAAAACATCACTGGGTGGTGCGCATTGTATGGGTGTGTGTTACATTAGATTCACTAGTAGCAGTGAGAAAAACGTCACGGGGTGGTGCGCATTGTATGGGTGTGTGTTACATTAGATTCACTAGTAGCAGTGAGAAAAACGTCACGGGGTGGTGCGCATTGTATGGGTGTGTGTTACATTACATTCACTAGTAGGAGTGAGAAAAACGTCACGGGGTGGTGCGCATTGTATGGGTGTGTGTTACATTGGATTCACTAGTAGGAGTGAGAAAAACGTCACGGGGTGGTGCGCATTGTATGGGTGTGTGTTACATTGGATTCACTAGTAGGAGTGAGAAAAACGTCACGGGGTGGTGCGCATTGTATGGGTGTGTGTTACATTGGATTCACTAGTAGGAGTGAGAAAAACATCACGGGGTGGTGCGCATTGTATGGGTGTGTGTTACATTAGATTCACTAGTAGCAGTGAGAAAAACATCACGGGGTGGTGCGCATTGTATGGGTGTGTGTTACATTACATTCACTAGTAGCAGTGAGAAAAACATCACGGGGTGGTGCGCATTGTATGGGTGTGTGTTACATTACATTCACTAGTAGGAGTGAGAAAAACATCACGGGGTGGTGCGCATTGTATGGGTGTGTGTTACATTACATTCACTAGTAGGAGTGAGAAAAACATCACGCGGTGGTGCGCATTTTATGGGTGTGTGTTACATTACATTCACTAGTAGGAGTGAGAAAAACATCACGCGGTGGTGCGCATTGTATGGGTGTGTGTTACATTACATTCACTAGTAGGAGTGAGAAAAACATCACGGGGTGGTGTGCATTGTATGGGTGTGTGTTACATTGGATTCACTAGTAGGAGTGAGAAAAACATGACGGGGTGGTGCGCATTGTATGGGTGTGTGTTACATTGGATTCACTAGTAGGAGTGAGAAAAACATCACGGGGTGGTGCGCATTGTATGGGTGTGTGTTACATTGGATTCACTAGTAGGAGTGAGAAAAACATCACGGGGTGGTGCGCATTGTATGGGTGCGTGTTACATTACATTCACTAGTAGGAGTGAGAAAAACATCACGGGGTGGTGCGCATTGTATGGGTGCGTGTTACATTACATTCACTAGTAGGAGTGAGAAAAACATCATGGGGTGGTGCGCATTGTATGGGTGCGTGTTACATTAGATTCACAAGTAGCAGTGAGAAACACATCACGGGGTGGTGCGCATTGTATGGGTGTGTGTTACATTAGATTCACTAGTAGCAGTGAGAAAAACATCACGGGGTGGTGCGCATTGTATGGGTGTGTGTTACATTAGATTCCCTAGTAGCAGTGAGAAAAACATCACGCGGTGGTGCGCATTGTATGGGTGTGTGTTACATTAGATTCCCTAGTAGCAGTGAGAAAAACATCACGGGGTGGTGCGCATTGTATGGGTGTGTGTTACATTGGATTCCCTAGTAGCAGTGAGAAAAACATCACGGGGTGGTGCGCATTGTATGGGTGTGTGTTACATTCGATTCCCTAGTAGCAGTGAGAAAAACATCACGGGGTGGTGCGCATTGTATGGGTGTGTGTTACATTCGATTCCCTAGTAGCAGTGAGAAAAACATCACGGGGTGGTGCGCATTGTATGGGTGTGTGTTACATTGGATTCACTAGTAGGAGTGAGAAAAACATCACGGGGTGGTGCGCATTGTAGGGGTGTGTGTTACATTACATTCACTGGTAGGAGTGAGAAAATCATCACGGGGTGGTGCGCATTGTATGGGTGTGTGTTACATTACATTCACTAGTAGGAGTGAGAAAAACATCACGGGGTGGTGCGCATTGTATGGGTGTGTGTTACATAAGATTCACTAGTAGGAGTGAGAAATACATCACGGGGTGGTGCGCATTGTATGGGTGTGTGTTACATTACATTCACTAGGAGGAGTGAGAAAAACATCACGGGATGGTGCGCATTGTATGGGTGTGTGTTACATTACATTCACTAGTAGGAGTGAGAAAAACATCACGGGGTGGTGCGCATTGTATGGGTGTGTGTTACATTAGATTCACTAGTAGCAGTGAGAAAAACATCACGGGGTGGTGCGCATTGTATGTGTGTGTTACATTAGATTCACTAGTAGCAGTGAGAAAAACATCACGGGGTGGTGCGCATTGTATGGGTGTGTGTTACATTAGATTCAGTAGTAGCAGTGAGAAAAACATCACGGGGTGGTGCGCATTGTATGGGTGTGTGTTACATTACATTCACTAGTAGGAGTGAGAAAAACATCACGGGGTGGTGCGCATTGTATGGGTGTGTGTTACATTGGATTCACTAGTAGGAGTGAGAAAAACATCACGGGGTGGTGCGCATTGTATGGGTGTGTGTTACATTGGATTCACTAGTAGGAGTGAGAAAAACATCACGGGGTGGTGCGCATTGTATGGGTGTTTGTTACATTGGATTCACTAGTAGGAGTGAGAAAAACATCACGGGGTGGTGCGCATTGTATGGGTGTGTGTTACATTGGATTCACTAGTAGGAGTGAGAAAAACATCACGGGGTGGTGCGCATTGTATGGGTGTGTGTTACATTACATTCACTAGTAGGAGTGAGAAAAACATCACGGGGTGGTGCGCATTGTATGGGTGTGTGTTACATTACATTCACTAGTAGGAGTGAGAAAAACATCACGGGGTGGTGCGCATTGTATGGGTGTGTGTTACATTAGATTCACTAGTAGGAGTGAGAAAAACATCACGAGGTGGTGCGCATTGTATGGGTTTGTGTTACATTAGATTCACTAGTAGGAGTGAGAAAAACATCACGGGGTGGTGCGCATTGTATGGGTGTGTGTTACATTGGATTCACTAGTAGGAGTGAGAAAAACATCACGGGGTGTTGCGCATTGTATGGGTGTGTTACATTGGATTCACTAGTAGGAGTGAGAAAAACATCACCGGATGCTGCGCATTGTATGGGTGTGTGTTACATTGGATTCACTAGTAGGAGTGAGAAAAACATCACGGTGTGGTGCGCATTGTATGGGTGTGTGTTACATTGGATTCACTAGTAGGAGTGAGAAAAACATCACGGGGTGGTGCGCATTGTATGGGTGTGTGTTACATTACATTCACTAGTAGGAGTGAGAAAAACCTCACGGGGTGGTGCGCATTGTATGGGTGTGTGTTACATTGGATTCACTAGTAGGAGTGAGAAAAACCTCAAGGGGTGGTGCGCATTGTATGGGTGTGTGTTACATTACATTCACTAGTAGGAGTGAGAAAAACATCACGGGGTGGTGCGCATTGTATGGGTGTGTGTTACATTACATTCACTAGTAGGAGTGAGAAAATCATCACGGGGTGGTGCGCATTGTATGGGTGTGTGTTACATTAGATTCACTAGTAGGAGTGAGAAAAACATCACGGGGTGGTGCGCATTGTATGGGTGTGTTACATTGGATTCACTAGTAGGAGTGAGAAAAACATCACGGGATGCTGCGCATTGTATGGGTGTGTGTTACATTGGATTCACTAGTAGGAGTGAGAAAAACATCACGGGGTGGTGCGCATTGTATGGGTGTGTGTTACATTACATTCACTAGTAGGATTGAGAAAAACATCACGGGGTGGTGCGCATTGTATGGGTGTGTGTTACATTACATTCACTAGTAGGATTGAGAAAAACCTCACGGGGTGGTGCGCATTGTATGGGTGTGTGTTACATTACATTCACTAGTAGGAGTGAGAAAAACCTCACGGGGTGGTGCGCATTGTATGGGTGTGTGTTACATTACATTCACTAGTAGCAGTGAGAAAAACATCACGGGGTGGTGCGCATTGTATGGATGTGTGTTACATTAGATTCACTGGTAGCAGTGAGAAAAACATCACGGGGTGGTGCGCATTGTATGGGTGTGTTACATTAGATTCACTAGTAGCAGTGAGAAAAACATCACGGGGTGGTGCGCATTGTATGGGTGTGTGTTACATTAGATTCACTAGTAGCAGTGAGAAAAACATCACGGGGTGGTGCGCATTGTATGGGTGTGTGTTACATTAGATTCACTAGTAGCAGTGAGAAAAATATCACGGGGTGGTGCGCATTGTATGGGTGTGTGTTACGTTAGATTCACTAGTAGCAGTGAGAAAAACATCACGGGGTGGTGCGCATTGTATGGGTGTGTGTTACGTTAGATTCACTAGTAGCAGTGAGAAAAACATCACGGGGTGGTGCGCATTGTATGGGTGTGTGTTACATTGGATTCACTAGTAGCAGTGAGAAAAACATCACGGGGTGGTGCGCATTGTATGGGTGTGTGTTACATTGGATTCACTAGTAGGAGTGAGAAAAACATCACGGGGTGGTGCGCATTGTATGGGTGTGTGTTACATTGGATTCACTAGTAGGAGTGAGAAAAACATCACGGGGTGGTGCGCATTGTATGGGTGTGGGTTATATTGGATTCACTAGTAGCAGTGAGAAAAACATCACGGGGTGGTGCGCATTGTATGGGTGTGTGTTACATTGGATTCACTAGTAGGAGTGAGAAAAACATCACGGGGTGGTGCGCATTGTATGGGTGTGTGTTACATTGGATTCACTAGTGGGAGTGAGAAAAACATCACGGGGTGGTGCGCATTGTATGGGTGTGTGTTACATTAGATTCACTAGTAGCAGTGAGAAAAACATCACGGGGTGGTGCGCATTGTATGGGTGTGTGTTACATTGGATTCACTAGTAGGAGTGAGAAAAACATCACGGGGTGGTGCGCATTGTATGGGTGTGTGTTACATTGGATTCACTAGTAGGAGTGAGAAAAACATCACGGGGTGGTGCGCATTGTATGGCTGTGTGTTACATTGGATTCACTAGTGGGAGTGAGAAAAACATCACGGGGTGGTGCGCATTGTATGGGTGTGTGTTACATTGGATTCACTAGTGGGAGTGAGAAACACATCACGGGGTGGTGCGCATTGTATGGGTGGGTGTTACATTGGATTCACTAGTGGGAGTGAGAAACACATCACGGGGTGGTGCGCATTGTATGGGTGTGTGTTACATTGGATTCACTAGTAGGAGTGAGAAAAACATCATGGGGTGGTGCGCATTGTATGGGTGTGTGTTACATTAGATTCACTAGTAGGAGGGAGAAAAACATCACGGGGTGGTGCGCATTGTATGGGTGTGTGTTACGTTACATTCACTAGTAGGAGTGAGAAAAACATCACGGGGTGGTGCGCATTGTAGGGGTGTGTGTTACGTTACATTCACTAGTAGGAGTGAGAAAAACATCACGGGGTGGTGCGCATTGTATGGGTGTGTGTTACGTTACATTCACTAGTAGGAGTGAGAAAAACATCATGGGGTGGTGCGCATTGTATGGGTGTGTGTTACATTAGATTCACTAGTAGGAGTGAGAAAAACATCACGGGGTGGTGCGCATTGTATGGGTGTGTGTTACATTACATTCACTAGTAGGAGTGAGAAAAACATCACGGGGTGGTGCGCATTGTATGGGTGTGTGTTACATTGGATTCACTAGTAGGAGTGAGAAAAACATCACGGGGTGGTACGCATTGTATGGGTGTGTTACATTGGATTCACTAGTAGGAGTGAGAAAAACATCACGGGATGGTGCGCATTGTATGGGTGTGTGTTACATTGGATTCACTAGTAGGAGTGAGAAAAACATCACGGGGTGGTGCGCATTTTATGGGTGTGTGTTACATTACATTCACTAGTAGGAGTGAGAAAAACATCACGGGGTGGTGCGCATTTTATGGGTGTGTGTTACATTACATTCACTAGTAGGATTGAGAAAAACATCACGGGGTGGTGCGCATTGTATGGGTGTGTGTTACATTACATTCACTAGTACGAGTGAGAAAAACATCACGGGGTGGTGCGCATTGTATGGGTGTGTGTTACGTTGGATTCACTAGTAGGAGTGAGAAAAACATCACGGGGTGGTGGGCATTGTATGGGTGTGTGTTACGTTGGATTCACTAGTAGGAGTGAGAAAAACATCACGGGGTGGTGCGCATTGTATGGGTGTGTGTTACATTGGATTCACTAGTAGGAGTGAGAAAAACATCACGGTGTGGTGCGCATTGTCTGGGTGTGTGTTACATTGGATTCACTAGTAGGAGTGAGAAAAACATCACGGGGTGGTGCGCATTGTATGGGTGTGTGTTACGTTACATTCACTAGTAGGAGTGAGAAAAACATCACGGGGTGGTGCGCATTGTATTGGTGTGTGTTACGTTACATTCACTAGTAGGAGTGAGAAAAACATCACGGGGTGGTGCGCATTGTATGGGTGTGTGTTACGTTACATTCACTAGTAGGAGTGAGAAAAACATCACGGGGTGGTGCGCATTGTATGGGTGTGTGTTACATTACATTCACTAGTAGGATTGAGAAAAACATCACGGGGTGGTGCGCATTGTATGGGTGTGTGTTACATTACATTCACTAGTAGGAGTGAGAAAAACCTCACGGGGTGGTGCGCATTGTATGGGTGTGTGTTACATTACATTCACTAGTAGGAGTGAGAAAAACCTCACGGGGTGGTGCGCATTGTATGGGTGTGTGTTACATTACATTCACTAGTAGCAGTGAGAAAAACATCACGGGGTGGTGCGCATTGTATGGGTGTGTGTTACATTAGATTCACTAGTAGCAGTGAGAAAAACATCACGGGGTGGTGCGCATTGTATGGGTGTGTTACATTAGATTCACTAGTAGCAGTGAGAAAAACATCACGGGGTGGTGCGCATTGTATGGGTGTGTGTTACATTAGATTCACTAGTAGCAGTGAGAAAAACATCACGGGGTGGTGCGCATTGTATGGGTGTGTGTTACATTAGATTCACTAGTAGCAGTGAGAAAAACATCACGGGGTGGTGCGCATTGTATGGGTGTGTGTTACGTTAGATTCACTAGTAGCAGTGAGAAAAACATCACGGGGTGGTGCGCATTGTATGGGTGTGTGTTACGTTAGATTCACTAGTAGCAGTGAGAAAAACATCACGGGCTGGTGCGCATTGTATGGGTGTGTGTTACATTGGATTCACTAGTAGCAGTGAGAAAAACATCACGGGGTGGTGCGCATTGTATGGGTGTGTGTTACATTGGATTCACTAGTAGGAGTGAGAAAAACATCACGGGGTGGTGCGCATTGTATGGGTGTGTTACATTGGATTCACTAGTAGGAGTGAGAAAAACATTACGGGGTGGTGCGCATTGTATGGGTGTGTGTTACATTGGATTCACTAGTAGGAGTGAGAAAAAGATCACGGGGTGGTGCGCATTGTATGGGTGTGTGTTACATTACATTCACTAGTAGGAGTGAGAAAAACATCACGGGGTGGTGCGCATTGTATGGGTGTGTGTTACGTTGGATTCACTAGTAGGAGTGAGAAAAACATCACAGGGTGGTGCGCATTGTATGGGTGTGTGTTACATTACATTCACTAGTAGGATTGAGAAAAACATCACGGGGTGGTGCGCATTGTATGGGTGTGTGTTACATTACATTCACTAGTAGGAGTGAGAAAAACATCACGGGGTGGTGCGCATTGTATGGGTGTGTGTTACGTTGGATTCACTAGTAGGAGTGAGAAAAACATCACGGGGTGGTGCGCATTGTATGGGTGTGTGTTACGTTGGATTCACTAGTAGGAGTGAGAAAAACATCACAGGGTGGTGCGCATTGTATGGGTGTGTGCTACATTGGATTCACTAGTCGGAGTGAGAAAAACATCACGGTGTGGTGCGCATTGTATGGGTGTGTGTTACATTGGATTCACTAGTAGGAGTGAGAAAAACATCACGGGGTGGTGCGCATTGTATGGGTGTGTGTTACGTTACATTCACTAGTAGGAGTGAGAAAAACATCACGGGGTGGTGCGCATTGTATGGGTGTGTGTTACGTTACATTCACTAGTAGGAGTGAGAAAAACATCACGGGGTGGTGCGCATTGTATGGGTGTGTGTTACGTTACATTCACTAGTAGGAGTGAGAAAAACATCACGGGGTGGTGCGAATTTTATGGGTGTGTGTTACATTACATTCACTAGTAGGAGTGAGAAAAACATCACGGGGTGGTGCGCATTGTATGGGTGTGTGTTACATTAGATTCACTAGTAGGAGTGAGAAAAACATCACGGGGTGGTGCGTATTGTATGGGTGTGTGTTACATTGGATTCACTAGTAGGAGTGAGAAAAACATCACGGGGTGGTGCGCATTGTATGGGTTTGTGTTACATTGGATTCACTAGTAGGAGTGAGAAAAACATCACGGGGTGGTGCGCATTGTATGGGTGTGTGTTACATTACATT
Source organism: Cavia porcellus (assembly GCF_034190915.1). Classification (NCBI taxonomy): domain Eukaryota; kingdom Metazoa; phylum Chordata; class Mammalia; order Rodentia; family Caviidae; genus Cavia; species Cavia porcellus. The sequence continues at coordinate 23,771 of NW_026947905.1, read as the reverse complement.
CACTAGTAGGAGTGAGAAAAACATCACGGGGTGGTGCGCATTGTATGGGTGTGTGTTACATTGGACTCACTAGTAGGAGTGAGAAAAACATCACGGGGTGGTGCGCATTGTATGGGTGTGTGTTACATTACATTCACTAGTAGGAGTGAGAAAAACATCACGGGGTGGTGCGCATTGTATGGGTGTGTTTTACATTAGATTCACTAGTAGCAGTGAGAAAAACATCACGGGGTGGTGCGCATTGTATGGGTGTGTGTTACATTAGATTCACTAGTAGCAGTTAGAAAAACATCACAGGGTGGTGCGCATTGTATGGGTGTGTGTTACATTAGATTCACTAGTAGCAGTGAGAAAAACATCACGGGGTGGTGCGCATTGTATGGGTGTGTGTTACATTACATTCACTAGTAGCAGTGAGAAAAACATCACGGGGTGGTGCGCATTGTATGGGTGTGTGTTACATTAGATTCACTAGTAGCAGTGAGAAAAACATCACGGGGTGGTGCGCATTGTATGGGTGTGTGTTACATTAGATTCCCTAGTAGCAGTGAGAAAAACATCACGGGGTGGTGCGCATTGTATGGGTGTGTGTTACATTAGATTCCCTAGTAGCAGTGAGAAAAACATCACGGGGTGGTGCGCATTGTATGGGTGTGTTTTACATTAGATTCACTAGTAGCAGTGAGAAAAACATCACTGGGTGGTGCGCATTGTATGGGTGTGTGTTACATTAAATTCCCTACTAGCAGTGAGAAAAACATCACGGGGTGGTGCGCATTGTATGGGTGTGTGTTACGTTACATTCACTAGTAGGAGTGAGAAAAACATCACGGGGTGGTGCGCATTGTATGGGTGTGTGTTACATTACATTCACTAGTAGGAGTGAGAAAAACATCACGGGGTGGTGCGCATTGCATGGGTGTGTGTTACATTACATTCACTAGTAGGAGTGAGAAAAACATCACGGGGTGGTGCGCATTGTATGGGTGTGTGTTACATTACATTCACTAGTAGGAGTGAGAAAAACATCACGGGGTGGTGCGCATTGTATGGGTGTGTGTTACATTAGATTCACTAGTAGGAGTGAGAAAAACATCACGGGGTGGTGCGCATTGTATGGGTGTGTGTTACATTACATTCACTAGTAGGAGTGAGAAAAACATCACGGGGTGGTGCGCATTGTATGGGTGTGTGTTACATTACATTCACTAGTAGGAGTGAGAAAAACATCACGGGGTGGTGCGCATCGTATGGGTGTGTGTTACATTGGATTCACTAGTAGGAGTGAGAAAAACATCACGGGGTGGTGCGCATTGTATGGGTGTGTGTTACATTACATTCACTAGTAGGAGTGAGAAAAACATCACGGGGTGGTGCGCATTGTATGGGTGTGTTACATTGGATTCACTAGTAGGAGTGAGAAAAACATCACGGGGTGGTGCGCATTGTATGGGTGTGTGTTACATTACATTCACTAGTAGGAGTGAGAAAAACATCACGGGGTGGTGCGCATTGTATGGGTGTGTGTTACATTGGATTCCCTAGTAGCAGTGAGAAAAACATCACGGGGTGGTGCGCATTGTATGGGTGTGTGTTACATTGGATTCACTAGTAGGAGTGAGAAAAACATCACGGGGTGGTGCGCATTGTATGGGTGTGTGTTACATTACATTCACTAGTAGGAGTGAGAAAAACATCACGGGGTGGTGCGCATTGTATGTTTGTGTGTTACATTACATTCACTAGTAGGAGTGAGAAAAACATCACGGGGTGGTGCGCATTGTATGGGTGTGTGTTACATTACATTCACTAATAGGAGTGAGAAAAACATCACGCGGTGGTGCTCATTGTATGGGTGTGTGTTACATTACATTCACTAGTAGGAGTGAGAAAAACATCAGGCTGTGGTGCGCATTGTATGGGTGTGTGTTACATTACATTCACTAGTAGGAGTGAGAAAAACATCACGGGGTGGTGCGCATTGTATGGGTGTGTGTTACATTACATTCACTAGTAGGAGTGAGAAAAACATCACGGGGTGGTGCGCATTGTATGGGTGTGTGTTACATTACATTCACTAGTAGGAGTGAGAAAAACATCACGGGGTGGTGCGCATTGTATGGGTGTGTGTTACATTACATTCACTAGTAGGAGTGAGAAAAACATCACGGGGTGGTGCGCATTGTATGGGTGTGTGTTACATTACATTCACTAGTAGGAGTGAGAAAAACATCACGGGGTGGTGCGCATTGTATGGGTGTGTGTTACATTACATTCACTAGTAGGAGTGAGAAAAACATCACGGGGTGGTGCGCATTGTTTGGGTGTGTGTTACATTGGATTCACTAGTAGGAGTGAGAAAAACATCACGGGGTGGTGCGCATTGTATGGGTGTGTTACATTGGATTCACTAGTAGGAGTGAGAAAAACATCACGGGGTGGTGCGCATTGTATGGGTGTGTGTTACATTGGATTCACTAGTAGGAGTGAGAAAAACATCACGGGGTGGTGCGCATTGTATGGGTGTGTGTTACGTTGGATTCACTAGTAGGAGTGAGAAAAACATCACGGGGTGGTGCGCATTGTATGGGTGTGTGTTACATTGGATTCACTAGTAGGAGTGAGAAAAACATCACGGGGTGGTGCGCATTGTATGGGTGTGTGTTACATTGGATTCACTAGTACGAGTGAGAAAAACATCTCGGGGCGGTGCGCATTGTATGGGTGTGTGTTACGTTACATTCACTTGTAGGAGTGAGAAAAACATCACGGGGTGGTGCGCATTGTATGGGTGTGTGTTACATTACATTCACTAGTAGGAGTGAGAAAAACATCACGGGGTGGTGCGCATTTTATGGGTGTGTGTTACATTACATTCACTAGTAGGAGTGAGAAAAACATCACGGGGTGGTGCGCATTGTATGGGTGTGTGTTACATTAGATTCACTAGTAGGAGTGAGAAAAACATCACGGGGTGGTGCGCATTGTATGGGTGTGTGTTACATTAGATTCTCTAGTAGGAATGAGAAAAACATCACGGGGTCGTGCGCATTGTATGGGTGTGTGTTACATTGGATTCACTAGTAGGAGTGAGAAAAACATCACGGGGTGGTGCGCATTGTATGGGTGTGTGTTACATTACATTCACTAGTAGGAGTGAGAAAAACATCACGGGGTGGTGCGCATTGTATGGGTGTGTGTTACATTGGATTCACTAGTAGGAGTGAGAAAAACATCACGGGGTGGTGCGCATTGTATGGGTGTGTGTTACATTACATTCACTAGTAGGAGTGAGAAAAACATCACGGGGTGGTGCGCATTGTATGGGTGTGTGTTACATTACATTCACTAGTAGGAGTGAGAAAAACATCACGGGGTGGTGCGCATTGTATGGGTGTGTGTTACATTACATTCACTAGTAGTAGTGAGAAAAACATCACGGGGTGGTGCGCATTGTATGGGTGTGTGTTACATTACATTCACTAGTAGGAGTGAGAAAAACATCACGGGGTGGTGCGCATTGTATGGGTGTGTGTTACATTGGATTCACTAGTAGGAGTGAGAAAAACATCACGGGGTGGTGCACATTGTATGGGTGTGTTACATTGGATTCACTAGTAGGAGTGAGAAAAACATCACGGGATGGTGCGCATTGTATGGGTGTGTGTTACATTGGATTCACTAGTAGGAGTGAGAAAAACATCACGGGGTGGTGCGCATTTTATGGGTGTGTGTTACATTACATTCACTAGTAGGAGTGAGAAAAACATCACGGGGTGGTGCGCATTTTATGGGTGTGTGTTACATTACATTCACTAGTAGGATTGAGAAAAACATCACGGGGTGGTGCGCATTGTATGGGTGTGTGTTACATTACATTCACTAGTAGGAGTGAGAAAAACATCACGGGGTGGTGCGCATTGTATGGGTGTGTGTTACGTTGGATTCACTAGTAGGAGTGAGAAAAACATCACGGGGTGGTGGGCATTGTATGGGTGTGTGTTACGTTGGATTCACTAGTAGGAGTGAGAAAAACATCACGGGGTGGTGCGCATTGTATGGGTGTGTGTTACATTGGATTCACTAGTAGGAGTGAGAAAAACATCACGGTGTGGTGCGCATTGTATGGGTGTGTGTTACATTGGATTCACTAGTAGGAGTGAGAAAAACATCACGGGGTGGTGCGCATTGTATGGGTGTGTGTTACGTTACATTCACTAGTAGGAGTGAGAAAAACATCACGGGGTGGTGCGCATTGTATGGGTGTGTGTTACGTTACATTCACTAGTAGGAGTGAGAAAAACATCACGGGGTGGTGCGCATTGTATGGGTGTGTGTTACGTTACATTCACTAGTAGGAGTGAGAAAAACATCACGGGGTGGTGCGCATTGTATGGGTGTGTGTTACATTACATTCACTAGTAGGATTGAGAAAAACATCACGGGGTGGTGCGCATTGTATGGGTGTGTGTTACATTACATTCACTAGTAGGATTGAGAAAAACCTCACGGGGTGGTGCGCATTGTATGGGTGTGTGTTACATTACATTCACTAGTAGGAGTGAGAAAAACCTCACAGGGTGGTGCGCATTGTATGGGTGTGTGTTACATTACATTCACTAGTAGCAGTGAGAAAAACATCACGGGGTGGTGCGCATTGTATGGGTGTGTGTTACATTAGATTCACTAGTAGCAGTGAGAAAAACATCACGGGGTGGTGCGCATTGTATGGGTGTGTTACATTAGATTCACTAGTAGCAGTGAGAAAAACATCACGGGGTGGTGCGCATTGTATGGGTGTGTGTTACATTAGATTCACTAGTAGCAGTGAGAAAAACATCACGGGGTGGTGCGCATTGTATGGGTGTGTGTTACATTAGATTCACTAGTAGCAGTGAGAAAAACATCACGGGGTGGTGCGCATTGTATGGGTGTGTGTTACGTTAGATTCACTAGTAGCAGTGAGAAAAACATCACGGGGTGGTGCGCATTGTATGGGTGTGTGTTACGTTAGATTCACTAGTAGCAGTGAGAAAAACATCACGGGCTGGTGCGCATTGTATGGGTGTGTGTTACATTGGATTCACTAGTAGCAGTGAGAAAAACATCACGGGGTGGTGCGCATTGTATGGGTGTGTGTTACATTGGATTCACTAGTAGGAGTGAGAAAAACATCACGGGGTGGTGCGCATTGTATGGGTGTGTTACATTGGATTCACTAGTAGGAGTGAGAAAAACATCACGGGGTGGTGCGCATTGTATGGGTGTGTGTTACATTGGATTCACTAGTAGGAGTGAGAAAAACATCACGGGGTGGTGCGCATTGTATGGGTGTGTGTTACATTACATTCACTAGTAGGAGTGAGAAAAACATCACGGGGTGGTGCGCATTGTATGGGTGTGTGTTACGTTGGATTCACTAGTAGGAGTGAGAAAAACATCACGGGGTGGTGCGCATTGTATGGGTGTGTGTTACATTACATTCACTAGTAGGATTGAGAAAAACATCACGGGGTGGTGCGCATTGTATGGGTGTGTGTTACATTACATTCACTAGTAGGAGTGAGAAAAACATCACGGGGTGGTGCGCATTGTATGGGTGTGTGTTACGTTGGATTCACTAGTAGGAGTGAGAAAAACATCACGGGGTGGTGCGCATTGTATGGGTGTGTGTTACGTTGGATTCACTAGTAGGAGTGAGAAAAACATCACAGGGTGGTGCGCATTGTATGGGTGTGTGTTACATTGGATTCACTAGTCGGAGTGAGAAACACATCACGGTGTGGTGCGCATTGTATGGGTGTGTGTTACATTGGATTCACTAGTAGGAGTGAGAAAAACATCACGGGGTGGTGCGCATTGTATGGGTGTGTGTTACGTTACATTCACTAGTAGGAGTGAGAAAAACATCACGGGGTGGTGCGCATTGTATGGGTGTGTGTTACGTTACATTCACTAGTAGGAGTGAGAAAAACATCACGGGGTGGTGCGCATTGTATGGGTGTGTGTTACGTTACATTCACTAGTAGGAGTGAGAAAAACATCACGGGGTGGTGCGCATTGTATGGGTGTGTGTTACATTAGATTCACTAGTAGGAGTGAGAAAAACATCACGGGGTGGTGCGTATTGTATGGGTGTGTGTTACATTGGATTCACTAGTAGGAGTGAGAAAAACATCACGGGGTGGTGCGCATTGTATGGGTGTGTGTTACATTGGATTCACTAGTAGGAGTGAGAAAAACATCACGGGGTGGTGCGCATTGTATGGGTGTGTGTTACATTACATTCACTAGTAGGAGTGAGAAAAACATCACGGGGTGGTGCGCATTGTATGGGTGTGTGTTACATTGGACTCACTAGTAGGAGTGAGAAAAACATCACGGGGTGGTGCGCATTGTATGGGTGTGTGTTACATTACATTCACTAGTAGGAGTGAGAAAAACATCACGGGGTGGTGCGCATTGTATGGGTGTGTGTTACATTAGATTCACTAGTAGCAGTGAGAAAAACATCACGGGGTGGTGCGCATTGTATGGGTGTGTGTTACATTAGATTCACTAGTAGCAGTGAGAAAAACATCACAGGGTGGTGCGCATTGTATGGGTGTGTGTTACATTAGATTCACTAGTAGCAGTGAGAAAAACATCACGGGGTGGTGCGCATTGTATGGGTGTGTGTTACATTAGATTCACTAGTAGCAGTGAGAAAAACATCACGGGGTGGTGCGCATTGTATGGGTGTGTGTTACATTAGATTCACTAGTAGCAGTGAGAAAAACATCACGGGGTGGTGCGCATTGTATGGGTGTGTGTTACATTAGATTCCCTAGTAGCAGTGAGAAAAACATCACGGGGTGGTGCGCATTGTATGGGTGTGTGTTACATTAGATTCCCTAGTAGCAGTGAGAAAAACATCACGGGGTGGTGCGCATTGTATGGGTGTGTGTTACATTAGATTCACTAGTAGCAGTGAGAAAAACATCACGGGGTGGTGCGCATTGTATGGGTGTGTGTTACATTAAATTCCCTACTAGCAGTGAGAAAAACATCACGGGGTGGTGCGCATTGTATGGGTGTGTGTTACATTGGATTCCCTACTAGCAGTGAGAAAAATATCACGGGGTGGTGCGCATTGTATGGGTGTGTGTTACATTGGATTCACTAGTAGGAGTGAGAAAAACATCACGGGGTGGTGCGCATTGTATGGGTGTGTGTTACATTACATTCACTAGTAGGAGTGAGAAAAACATCACGGGGTGGTGCGCATTGTATGGGTGTGTGTTACATTACATTCACTAGTAGGAGTGAGAAAAACATCACGGGGTGGTGCGCATTGTATGGGTGTGTGTTACATTAGATTCACTAGTAGGAGTGAGAAAAACATCACGGTGTGGTGCGCATTGTATGGGTGTGTGTTACATTACATTCACTAGTAGGAGTGAGAAAAACATCACGGGGTGGTGCGCATTGTATGGGTGTGTGTTACATTACATTCACTAGTAGGAGTGAGAAAAACATCACGGGGTGGTGCGCATCGTATGGGTGTGTGTTACATTGGATTCACTAGTAGGAGTGAGAAAAACATCACGGGGTGGTGCGCATTGTATGGGTGTGTGTTACATTACATTCACTAGTAGGAGTGAGAAAAACATCACGGGGTGGTGCGCATTGTATGGGTGTGTTACATTGGATTCACTAGTAGGAGTGAGAAAAACATCACGGGGTGGTGTGCATTGTATGGGTGTGTGTTACATTGGATTCACTAGTAGGAGTGAGAAAAACATCACGGGGTGGTGCGCATTGTATGGGTGTGTGTTACATTACATTCACTAGTAGGAGTGAGAAAAACATCACGGGGTGGTGCGCATTGTATGGGTGTGTGTTACATTACATTCACTAGTAGGAGTGAGAAAAACATCACGGGGTGGTGCGCATTGTATGGGTGTGTGTTACATTGGATTCCCTAGTAGCAGTGAGAAAAACATCACGGGGTGGTGCGCATTGTATGGGTGTGTGTTACATTGGATTCACTAGTAGGAGTGAGAAAAACATCACGGGGTGGTGCGCATTGTATGGGTGTGTGTTACATTACATTCACTAGTAGGAGTGAGAAAAACATCACGGGGTGGTGTGCATTGTATGTTTGTGTGTTACATTACATTCACTAGTAGGAGTGAGAAAAACATCACGGGGTGGTGCGCATTGTATGGGTGTGTGTTACATTACATTCACTAATAGGAGTGAGAAAAACATCACGGGGTGGTGCGCATTGTATGGGTGTGTGTTACATTACATTCACTAGTAGGAGTGAGAAAAACATCAGGCTGTGGTGCGCATTGTATGGGTGTGTGTTACATTAGATTCACTAGTAGGAGTGAGAAAAACATCACGGGGTGGTGCGCATTGTATGGGTGTGTGTTACATTACATTCACTAGTAGGAGTGAGAAAAACATCACGGGGTGGTGCGCATTGTATGGGTGTGTGTTACATTACATTCACTAGTAGGAGTGAGAAAAACATCACGGGGTGGTGCGCATTGTATGGGTGTGTGTTACATTACATTCACTAGTAGGAGTGAGAAAAACATCACGGGGTGGTGCGCATTGTATGGGTGTGTGTTACATTACATTCACTAGTAGGAGTGAGAAAAACATCACGGGGTGGTGCGCATTGTATGGGTGTGTGTTACATTACATTCACTAGTAGGAGTGAGAAAAACATCACGGGGTGGTGCGCATTGTTTGGGTGTGTGTTACATTGGATTCACTAGTAGGAGTGAGAAAAACATCACGGGGTGGTGCGCATTGTATGGGTGTGTTACATTGGATTCACTAGTAGGAGTGAGAAAAACATCACGGGGTGGTGCGCATTGTATGGGTGTGTGTTACATTGGATTCACTAGTAGGAGTGAGAAAAACATCACGGGGTGGTGCGCATTGTATGGGTGTGTGTTACGTTGGATTCACTAGTAGGAGTGAGAAAAACATCACGGGGTGGTGCGCATTGTATGGGTGTGTGTTACATTGGATTCACTAGTAGGAGTGAGAAAAACATCACGGGGTGGTGCGCATTGTATGGGTGTGTGTTACATTGGATTCACTAGTACGAGTGAGAAAAACATCTCGGGGTGGTGCGCATTGTATGGGTGTGTGTTACGTTACATTCACTTGTAGGAGTGAGAAAAACATCACGGGGTGGTGCGCATTGTATGGGTGTGTGTTACGTTACATTCACTAGTAGGAGTGAGAAAAACATCACGGGGTGGTGCGCATTTTATGGGTGTGTGTTACATTACATTCACTAGTAGGAGTGAGAAAAACATCACGGGGTGGTGCGCATTGTATGGGTGTGTGTTACATTAGATTCACTAGTAGGAGTGAGAAAAACATCACGGGGTGGTGCGCATTGTATGGGTGTGTGTTACATTAGATTCACTAGTAGGAATGAGAAAAACATCACGGGGTCGTGCGCATTGTATGGGTGTGTGTTACATTGGATTCACTAGTAGGAGTGAGAAAAACATCACGGGGTGGTGCGCATTGTATGGGTGTGTGTTACATTACATTCACTAGTAGGAGTGAGAAAAACGTCATGGGGTGGTGCGCATTGTATGGGTGTGTGTTACATTGGATTCACTAGTAGGAGTGAGAAAAACATCACGGGGTGGTGCGCATTGTATGGGTGTGTGTTACATTACATTCACTAGTAGGAGTGAGAAAAACATCACGGGGTGGTGCGCATTGTATGGGTGTGTGTTACATTACATTCACTAGTAGGAGTGAGAAAAACATCACGGGCTGGTGCGCATTGTATGGGTGTGTGTTACATTAGATTCACTAGTAGGAATGAGAAAAACATCACGGGGTGGTGCGCATTGTATGGGTGTGTGTTACATTGGATTCACTAGTAGGAATGAGAAAAACATCACGGGGTGGTGCGCATTGTATGGGTGTGTGTTACATTGGATTCACTAGTAGGAGTGAGAAAAACATCACGGGGTGGTGCGCATTGTATGGGTGTGTTACATTGGATTCACTAGTAGGAGTGAGAAAAACATCACGGGGTGGTGCGCATTGTATGTGTGTGTGTTACATTGGAATCACTAGTAGGAGTGAGAAAAACATCACGGGGTGGTGCGCATTGTATGGGTGTGTGTTACATTACATTCACTAGTAGGAGTGAGAAAAACATCACGGGGTGGTGCGCATTGTATGGGTGTGTGTTACATTAGATTCACTAGTAGCAGTGAGAAAAACATCACGGGGTGGTGCGCATTGTATGGGTGTGTGTTACATTACATTCACTAGTAGCAGTGAGAAAAACATCACGGGGTGGTGCGCATTGTATGGGTGTGTGTTACATTAGATTCACTAGTAGCAGTGAGAAAAACATCACGGGGTGGTGCGCATTGTATGGGTGTGTGTTACATTAGATTCCCTAGTAGCAGTGAGAAAAACATCACGGGGTGGTGCGCATTGTATGGGTGTGTGTTACATTAGATTCCCTAGTAGCAGTGAGAAAAACATCACGGGGTGGTGCGCATTGTATGGGTGTGTGTTACATTAGATTCACTAGTAGCAGTGAGAAAAACATCACGGGGTGGTGCGCATTGTATGGGTGTGTGTTACATTAAATTCCCTACTAGCAGTGAGAAAAACATCACGGGGTGGTGCGCATTGTATGGGTGTGTGTTACATTGGATTCCCTACTAGCAGTGAGAAAAATGTCACGGGGTGGTGCGCATTGTATGGGTGTGTGTTACATTGGATTCACTAGTAGGAGTGAGAAAAACATCACGGGGTGGTGCGCATTGTATGGGTGTGTGTTACATTACATTCACTAGTAGGAGTGAGAAAAACATCACGGGGTGGTGCGCATTGTATGGGTGTGTGTTACATTACATTCACTAGTAGGAGTGAGAAAAACATCACGGGGTGGTGCGCATTGTATGGGTGTGTGTTACATTAGATTCACTAGTAGGAGTGAGAAAAACATCACGGGGTGGTGCGCATTGTATGGGTGTGTGTTACATTACATTCACTAGTAGGAGTGAGAAAAACATCACGGGGTGGTGCGCATTGTATGGGTGTGTGTTACATTACATTCACTAGTAGGAGTGAGAAAAACATCACGGGGTGGTGCGCATTGTATGGGTGTGTGTTACATTGGATTCACTAGTAGGAGTGAGAAAAACATCACGGGGTGGTGCGCATTGTATGGGTGTGTGTTACATTACATTCACTAGTAGGAGTGAGAAAAACATCACGGGGTGGTGCGCATTGTATGGGTGTGTTACATTGGATTCACTAGTAGGAGTGAGAAAAACATCACGGGGTGGTGTGCATTGTATGGGTGTGTGTTACATTGGATTCACTAGTAGGAGTGAGAAAAACATCACGGGGTGGTGCGCATTGTATGGGTGTGTGTTGCATTACATTCACTAGTAGGAGTGAGAAAAACATCATGGGGTGGTGCGCATTGTATGGGTGTGTGTTACATTACATTCACTAGTAGGAGTGAGAAAAACATCACGGGGTGGTGCGCATTGTATGGGTGTGTGTTACATTGGATTCCCTAGTAGCAGTGAGAAAAACATCACGGGGTGTTGCGCATTGTATGGGTGTGTGTTACATTGGATTCACTAGTAGGAGTGAGAAAAACATCACGGGGTGGTGCGCATTGTATGGGTGTGTGTTACATTACATTCACTAGTAGGAGTGAGAAAAACATCACGGGGTGGTGCGCATTGTATGGGTGTGTGTTACATTACATTCACTAGTAGGAGTGAGAAAAACATCACGGGGTGGTGCGCATTGTATGGGTGTGTGTTATATTACATTCACTAATAGGAGTGAGAAAAACATCACGCGGTGGTGCGCATTGTATGGGTGTGTGTTACATTACATTCACTAGTAGGAGTGAGAAAAACATCACGCTGTGGTGCGCATTGTATGGGTGTGTGTTACATTAGATTCACTAGTAGGAGTGAGAAAAACATCACGGGGTGGTGCGCATTGTATGGGTGTGTGTTACATTACATTCACTAGTAGGAGTGAGAAAAACATCACGGGGTGGTGCGCATTGTATGGGTGTGTGTTACATTACATTCACTAGTAGGAGTGAGAAAAACATCACGGGGTGGTGCGCATTGTATGGTTGTGTGTTAAATTACATTCACTAGTAGGAGTGAGAAAAACATCACGGGGTGGTGCGCATTGTATGGGTGTGTGTTACATTAGATTCACTAGTAGCAGTGAGAAAAACATCACGGGGTGGTGCGCATCGTATGGGTGTGTGTTACATTAGATTCACTAGTAGCAGTGAGAAAAACATCACGGGGTGGTGCGCATCGTATGGGTGTGTGTTACATTAGATTCACTAGTAGGAGTGAGAAAAACATCACAGGGTGGTGCGCATTGTATGGGTGTGTGTTACATTGGATTCACTAGTAGGAGTGAGAAAAACATCACGGGGTGGTGCGCATTGTATGGGTGTGTGTTACATTGGATTCACTAGTAGGAGTCAGAAAAACATCACGGGGTGGTGCGCATTGTATGGGTGTGTGTTACATTAGATTCACTAGTAGCAGTGTGAAAAACATCACGGGGTGGTGCGCATTGTATGCGTGTGTGTTACATTAGATTCACTAGTAGGAGTGAGAAAAACATCACGGGGTGGTGCGCATTGTATGGGTGTGTGTTACATTGGATTCACTAGTAGGAGTGAGAAAAACATCACGGGGTGGTGCGCATTGTATGGGTGTGTGTTACATTGGATTCACTAGTAGCAGTGAGAAAAACATCACGGGGTGGTGCGCATTGTATGGGTGTTTGTTACATTAGATTCACTAGTAGCAGTGAGAAAAACATCACGGGGTGGTGCGCATTGTATGGGTGTGTGTTACATTAGATTCACTAGTAGCAGTGAGAAAAACATCACGGGGTGGTGCGCATTGTATGGGTGTGTGTTACATTAAATTCCCTACTAGCAGTGAGAAAAACATCACGGGGTGGTGCGCATTGTATGGGTGTGTGTTACATTGGATTCCCTACTAGCAGTGAGAAAAACATCACGGGGTGGTGCGCATTGTATGGGTGTGTGTTACATTACATTCACTAGTAGGAGTGAGAAAAACATCACGGGGTGGTGCGCATTGTATGGGTGTGTATTACATTACATTCACTAGTAGGAGTGAGAAAAACATCACGGGGTGGTGCGCATTGTATGGGTGTGTGTTACATTACATTCACTAGTAGGAGTGAGAAAAACATCACGGGGTGGTGCGCATTGTATGGGTGTGTGTTACATTACATTCACTAGTAGGAGTGAGAAAAACATCACGGGGTGGTGCGCATTGTATGGGTGTGTGTTACATTACATTCACTAGTAGGAGTGAGAAAAACATCACGGGGTGGTGCGCATTGTATGGGTGTGTGTTACATTGGATTCACTAGTAGGAGTGAGAAAAACATCACGGGGTGGTGCGCATTGTATGGGTGTGTTACATTACATTCACTAGTAGGAGTGAGAAAAACATCACGGGGTGGTGCGCATTGTATGGGTGTGTTACATTGGATTCACTAGTAGGAGTGAGAAAAACATCACGGGGTGGTGTGCATTGTATGGGTGTGTGTTACATTGGATTCACTAGTAGGAGTGAGAAAAACATCACGGGGTGGTGCGCATTGTATGGGTGTGTGTTACATTACATTCACTAGTAGGAGTGAGAAAAACATCACGGGGTGGTGCGCATTGTATGGGTGTGTGTTACATTACATTCACTAGTAGGAGTGAGAAAAACATCACGGGGTGGTGCGCATTGTATGGGTGTGTGTTACATTGGATTCCATAGTAGCAGTGAGAAAAACATCACGGGGTGGTGCGCATTGAATGGGTGTGTGTTACATTGGATTCACTAGTAGGAGTGAGAAAAACATCACGGGGTGGTGCGCATTGTATGGGTGTGTGTTACATTACATTCACTAGTAGGAGTGAGAAAAACATCATGCGGTGGTGCGCATTGTATGGGTGTGTGTTACATTACATTCACTAGTAGGAGTGAGAAAAACATCACTCTGTGGTGCGCATTGTATGGGTGTGTGTTACATTAGATTCACTAGTAGGAGTGAGAAAAACATCACGGGGTGGTGCGCATTGTATGGGTGTGTGTTACATTACATTCACTAGTAGGAGTGAGAAAAACATCACGGGGTGGTGCGCATTGTATGGGTGTGTGTTACATTACATTCACTAGTAGGAGTGAGAAATACATCACGGGGTGGTGCGCATTGTATGGGTGTGTGTTACATTACATTCACTACTAGGAGTGAGAAAAACATCACGGGGTGGTGCGCATTGTATGGGTGTGTGTTACATTACATTCACTAGTAGGAGTGAGAAAAACATCACGGGGTGGTGCGCATTGTATGGGTGTGTGTTACATTACATTCACTAGTAGGAGTGAGAAAAACATCACGGGGTGGTGCGCATTGTATGGGTGTGTGTTACATTACATTCACTAGTAGGAGTGAGAAAAACATCACGGGGTGGTGCCCATTGTTTGGGTGTGTGTTACATTGGATTCACTAGTAGGAGTGAGAAAAACATCACGGGGTGGTGCGCATTGTATGGGTGTGTTACATTGTATTCACTAGTAGGAGTGAGAAAAACATCACGGGGTGGTGCGCATTGTATGGGTGTGTGTTACATTGGATTCACTAGTAGGAGTGAGAAAAACATCACGGGGTGGTGCGCATTCTATGTTTGTGTGTTACATTACATTCACTAGTAGGAGTGAGAAAAACATCACGGGGTGGTGCGCATTGTATGACTGTGTGTTACATTACATTCACTAGTAGGAGTGAGAAAAACATCACGGGGTGGTGCGCATTGTATGGGTGTGTGTTACATTACATTCACTAGTAGCAGTGAGAAAAACATCACGGGGTGGTGCGCATTGTATCGGTGTGTGTTACATTAGATTCACTAGTAGCAGTGAGAAAAACATCACGGGGTGGTGCGCATTGTATGGGTGTGTGTTACATTAGATTCACTAGTAGCAGTGAGAAAAACATCACGGGGTGGTGCGCATTGTATGGGTGTGTGTTACATTAGATTCACTAGTAGCAGTGAGAAAAGCATCACGGGGTGGTGCGCATTGTATGGGTGTGTGTTACATTAGATTCACTAGTAGCAGTGAGAAAAACATCACGGGGTGGTGCGCATCGTATGGGTGTGTGTTACATTAGATTCACTAGTAGCAGTGAGAAAAACATCACGGGGTGGTGCACATCGTATGGGTGTGTGTTACATTAGATTCACTAGTAGGAGTGAGAAAAACATCACGGGGTGGTGCGCATCGTATGGGTGTGTGTTACATTGGATTCACTAGTAGGAGTGAGAAAAACATCACGGGGTGGTGCGCATTGTATGGGTGTGTGTTACATTGGATTCACTAGTAGGAGTGAGAAAAACATCACGGGGTGGTGCGCATTGTATGGGTGTGTGTTACATTAGATTCACTAGTAGCAGTGTGAAAAACATCACGGGGTGGTGCGCATTGTATGGGTGTGTGTTACATTAGATTCACTAGTAGCAGTGAGAAAAACATCACGGGGTGGTGCGCATTGTATGGGTGTGTGTTACATTGGATTCACTAGTAGGAGTGAGAAAAACATCACGAGGTGGTGCGCATTGTATGGGTGTGTGTTACATTACATTCACTAGTAGGAGTGAGAAAAACAGCACGGGGTGGTGCGCCTTGTATGGGTGTGTGTTACATTACATTCACTAGTAGGAGTGAGAAAAACATCACGGGGTGGTGCGCATTGTATGGGTCTGTGTTACATTAGATTCACTAGTAGGAGTGAGAAAAACATCACGGGGTGGTGCGCATTGTATGGGTGTGTGTTACATTAGATTCACTAGTAGGAGTGAGAAAAACATCACGGGGTGGTGCGCACTGTATGGGTGTGTGTTACATTACATTCACTAGTAGGAGTGAGAAAAACATCACGGGGTGGTGCGCATTGTATGGGTGTGTGTTACATTAGATTCACTAGTAGGAGTGAGAAAAACATCACGGGGTGGTGCGCATTGTATGGGTGTGTGTTACATTAGATTCACTAGTAGCAGTGAGAAAAACATCACGGGGTGGTGCGCATTGTATGGGTGTGTGTTACATTAGATTCACTAGTAGCAGTGAGAAAAACATCACGGGGTGGTGCGCATTGTATGGGTGTGTGTTACATTAAATTCCCTACTAGCAGTGAGAAAAACATCACGGGGTGGTGCGCATTGTATGGGTGTGTGTTACATTGGATTCCCTACTAGCAGTGAGAAAAATGTCACGGGGTGGTGCGCATTGTATGGGTGTGTGTTACATTGGATTCACTAGTAGGAGTGAGAAAAACATCACGGGGTGGTGCGCATTGTATGGGTGTGTGTTACATTACATTCACTAGTAGGAGTGAGAAAAACATCACGGGGTGGTGCGCATTGTATGGGTGTGTGTTACATTACATTCACTAGTAGGAGTGAGAAAAACATCACGGGGTGGTGCGCATTGTATGGGTGTGTGTTACATTAGATTCACTAGTAGGAGTGAGAAAAACATCACGGGGTGGTGCGCATTGTATGGGTGTGTGTTACATTACATTCACTAGTAGGAGTGAGAAAAACATCACGGGGTGGTGCGCATTGTATGGGTGTGTGTTACATTACATTCACTAGTAGGAGTGAGAAAAACATCACGGGGTGGTGCGCATTGTATGGGTGTGTGTTACATTGGATTCACTAGTAGGAGTGAGAAAAACATCACGGGGTGGTGCGCATTGTATGGGTGTGTGTTACATTACATTCACTAGTAGGAGTGAGAAAAACATCACGGGGTGGTGCGCATTGTATGGGTGTGTTACATTGGATTCACTAGTAGGAGTGAGAAAAACATCACGGGGTGGTGTGCATTGTATGGGTGTGTGTTACATTGGATTCACTAGTAGGAGTGAGAAAAACATCACGGGGTGGTGCGCATTGTATGGGTGTGTGTTGCATTACATTCACTAGTAGGAGTGAGAAAAACATCATGGGGTGGTGCGCATTGTATGGGTGTGTGTTACATTACATTCACTAGTAGGAGTGAGAAAAACATCACGGGGTGGTGCGCATTGTATGGGTGTGTGTTACATTGGATTCCCTAGTAGCAGTGAGAAAAACATCACGGGGTGTTGCGCATTGTATGGGTGTGTGTTACATTGGATTCACTAGTAGGAGTGAGAAAAACATCACGGGGTGGTGCGCATTGTATGGGTGTGTGTTACATTACATTCACTAGTAGGAGTGAGAAAAACATCACGGGGTGGTGCGCATTGTATGGGTGTGTGTTACATTACATTCACTAGTAGGAGTGAGAAAAACATCACGGGGTGGTGCGCATTGTATGGGTGTGTGTTATATTACATTCACTAATAGGAGTGAGAAAAACATCACGCGGTGGTGCGCATTGTATGGGTGTGTGTTACATTACATTCACTAGTAGGAGTGAGAAAAACATCACGCTGTGGTGCGCATTGTATGGGTGTGTGTTACATTAGATTCACTAGTAGGAGTGAGAAAAACATCACGGGGTGGTGCGCATTGTATGGGTGTGTGTTACATTACATTCACTAGTAGGAGTGAGAAAAACATCACGGGGTGGTGCGCATTGTATGGGTGTGTGTTACATTACATTCACTAGTAGGAGTGAGAAAAACATCACGGGGTGGTGCGCATTGTATGGTTGTGTGTTAAATTACATTCACTAGTAGGAGTGAGAAAAACATCACGGGGTGGTGCGCATTGTATGGGTGTGTGTTACATTAGATTCACTAGTAGCAGTGAGAAAAACATCACGGGGTGGTGCGCATCGTATGGGTGTGTGTTACATTAGATTCACTAGTAGCAGTGAGAAAAACATCACGGGGTGGTGCGCATCGTATGGGTGTGTGTTACATTAGATTCACTAGTAGGAGTGAGAAAAACATCACGGGGTGGTGCGCATTGTATGGGTGTGTGTTACATTGGATTCACTAGTAGGAGTGAGAAAAACATCACGGGGTGGTGCGCATTGTATGGGTGTGTGTTACATTGGATTCACTAGTAGGAGTCAGAAAAACATCACGGGGTGGTGCGCATTGTATGGGTGTGTGTTACATTAGATTCACTAGTAGCAGTGTGAAAAACATCACGGGGTGGTGCGCATTGTATGCGTGTGTGTTACATTAGATTCACTAGTAGGAGTGAGAAAAACATCACGGGGTGGTGCGCATTGTATGGGTGTGTGTTACATTGGATTCACTAGTAGGAGTGAGAAAAACATCACGGGGTGGTGCGCATTGTATGGGTGTGTGTTACATTGGATTCACTAGTAGCAGTGAGAAAAACATCACGGGGTGGTGCGCATTGTATGGGTGTTTGTTACATTAGATTCACTAGTAGCAGTGAGAAAAACATCACGGGGTGGTGCGCATTGTATGGGTGTGTGTTACATTAGATTCACTAGTAGCAGTGAGAAAAACATCACGGGGTGGTGCGCATTGTATGGGTGTGTGTTACATTAAATTCCCTACTAGCAGTGAGAAAAACATCACGGGGTGGTGCGCATTGTATGGGTGTGTGTTACATTGGATTCCCTACTAGCAGTGAGAAAAACATCACGGGGTGGTGCGCATTGTATGGGTGTGTGTTACATTACATTCACTAGTAGGAGTGAGAAAAACATCACGGGGTGGTGCGCATTGTATGGGTGTGTATTACATTACATTCACTAGTAGGAGTGAGAAAAACATCACGGGGTGGTGCGCATTGTATGGGTGTGTGTTACATTACATTCACTAGTAGGAGTGAGAAAAACATCACGGGGTGGTGCGCATTGTATGGGTGTGTGTTACATTACATTCACTAGTAGGAGTGAGAAAAACATCACGGGGTGGTGCGCATTGTATGGGTGTGTGTTACATTACATTCACTAGTAGGAGTGAGAAAAACATCACGGGGTGGTGCGCATTGTATGGGTGTGTGTTACATTGGATTCACTAGTAGGAGTGAGAAAAACATCACGGGGTGGTGCGCATTGTATGGGTGTGTTACATTACATTCACTAGTAGGAGTGAGAAAAACATCACGGGGTGGTGCGCATTGTATGGGTGTGTTACATTGGATTCACTAGTAGGAGTGAGAAAAACATCACGGGGTGGTGTGCATTGTATGGGTGTGTGTTACATTGGATTCACTAGTAGGAGTGAGAAAAACATCACGGGGTGGTGCGCATTGTATGGGTGTGTGTTACATTACATTCACTAGTAGGAGTGAGAAAAACATCACGGGGTGGTGCGCATTGTATGGGTGTGTGTTACATTACATTCACTAGTAGGAGTGAGAAAAACATCACGGGGTGGTGCGCATTGTATGGGTGTGTGTTACATTGGATTCCATAGTAGCAGTGAGAAAAACATCACGGGGTGGTGCGCATTGAATGGGTGTGTGTTACATTGGATTCACTAGTAGGAGTGAGAAAAACATCACGGGGTGGTGCGCATTGTATGGGTGTGTGTTACATTACATTCACTAGTAGGAGTGAGAAAAACATCATGCGGTGGTGCGCATTGTATGGGTGTGTGTTACATTACATTCACTAGTAGGAGTGAGAAAAACATCACTCTGTGGTGCGCATTGTATGGGTGTGTGTTACATTAGATTCACTAGTAGGAGTGAGAAAAACATCACGGGGTGGTGCGCATTGTATGGGTGTGTGTTACATTACATTCACTAGTAGGAGTGAGAAAAACATCACGGGGTGGTGCGCATTGTATGGGTGTGTGTTACATTACATTCACTAGTAGGAGTGAGAAATACATCACGGGGTGGTGCGCATTGTATGGGTGTGTGTTACATTACATTCACTACTAGGAGTGAGAAAAACATCACGGGGTGGTGCGCATTGTATGGGTGTGTGTTACATTACATTCACTAGTAGGAGTGAGAAAAACATCACGGGGTGGTGCGCATTGTATGGGTGTGTGTTACATTACATTCACTAGTAGGAGTGAGAAAAACATCACGGGGTGGTGCGCATTGTATGGGTGTGTGTTACATTACATTCACTAGTAGGAGTGAGAAAAACATCACGGGGTGGTGCCCATTGTTTGGGTGTGTGTTACATTGGATTCACTAGTAGGAGTGAGAAAAACATCACGGGGTGGTGCGCATTGTATGGGTGTGTTACATTGGATTCACTAGTAGGAGTGAGAAAAACATCACGGGGTGGTGCGCATTGTATGGGTGTGTGTTACATTGGATTCACTAGTAGGAGTGAGAAAAACATCACGGGGTGGTGCGCATTCTATGTTTGTGTGTTACATTACATTCACTAGTAGGAGTGAGAAAAACATCACGGGGTGGTGCGCATTGTATGACTGTGTGTTACATTACATTCACTAGTAGGAGTGAGAAAAACATCACGGGGTGGTGCGCATTGTATGGGTGTGTGTTACATTACATTCACTAGTAGCAGTGAGAAAAACATCACGGGGTGGTGCGCATTGTATCGGTGTGTGTTACATTAGATTCACTAGTAGCAGTGAGAAAAACATCACGGGGTGGTGCGCATTGTATGGGTGTGTGTTACATTAGATTCACTAGTAGCAGTGAGAAAAACATCACGGGGTGGTGCGCATTGTATGGGTGTGTGTTACATTAGATTCACTAGTAGCAGTGAGAAAAGCATCACGGGGTGGTGCGCATTGTATGGGTGTGTGTTACATTAGATTCACTAGTAGCAGTGAGAAAAACATCACGGGGTGGTGCGCATCGTATGGGTGTGTGTTACATTAGATTCACTAGTAGCAGTGAGAAAAACATCACGGGGTGGTGCACATCGTATGGGTGTGTGTTACATTAGATTCACTAGTAGGAGTGAGAAAAACATCACGGGGTGGTGCGCATCGTATGGGTGTGTGTTACATTGGATTCACTAGTAGGAGTGAGAAAAACATCACGGGGTGGTGCGCATTGTATGGGTGTGTGTTACATTGGATTCACTAGTAGGAGTGAGAAAAACATCACGGGGTGGTGCGCATTGTATGGGTGTGTGTTACATTAGATTCACTAGTAGCAGTGTGAAAAACATCACGGGGTGGTGCGCATTGTATGGGTGTGTGTTACATTAGATTCACTAGTAGCAGTGAGAAAAACATCACGGGGTGGTGCGCATTGTATGGGTGTGTGTTACATTGGATTCACTAGTAGGAGTGAGAAAAACATCACGAGGTGGTGCGCATTGTATGGGTGTGTGTTACATTACATTCACTAGTAGGAGTGAGAAAAACAGCACGGGGTGGTGCGCCTTGTATGGGTGTGTGTTACATTACATTCACTAGTAGGAGTGAGAAAAACATCACGGGGTGGTGCGCATTGTATGGGTCTGTGTTACATTAGATTCACTAGTAGGAGTGAGAAAAACATCACGGGGTGGTGCGCATTGTATGGGTGTGTTACATTGGATTCTCTAGTAGGAGTGAGAAAAACATCACGGGGTGGTGCGCATTGTATGGGTGTGTGTTACATTGGATTCACTAGTAGCAGTGAGAAAAACATCACGGGGTGGTGCGCATTGTATGGGTGTGTGTTACATTACATTCACTAGTAGGAGTGAGAAAAACATCACGGGGTGGTGCGCATTGTATGGGTGTGTGTTACATTACATTCACTAGTAGGAGTGAGAAAAACATCACGGGGTGGTGCGCATTGTATGGGTGTGTGTTACATTACATTCACTAGTAGGAGTGAGAAAAACATCACGCGGTGGTGCGCATTGTATGGGTGTGTGTTACATTACATTCACTAGTAGGAGTGAGAAAAACATCACGCTGTGGTGCGCATTGTATGGGTGTGTGTTACATTAGATTCACTAGTAGGAGTGAGAAAAACATCACGGGGTGATGCGCATTGTATGGGTGTGTGTTACATTACATTCACTAGTAGGAGTGAGAAAAACATCACGGGGTGGTGCGCATTGTATGGGTGTGTGTTACATTAGATTCACTAGTAGGAGTTAGAAAAACATCACGGGGTGGTGCGCATTGTATGGGTGTGTGTTACATTACATTCACTAGTAGGAGTGAGAAAAACATCACGGGGTGGTGCGCATTGTATGGGTGTGTGTTACATTACATTCACTAGTAGGAGTGAGAAAAACATCACGGGGTGGTGCGCATTGTATGGGTGTGTGTTACATTACATTCACTAGTAGGAGTGAGAAAAACATCACGGGGTGGTGCGCATTGTATGGGTGTGTGTTACATTACATTCACTAGTAGGAGTGAGAAAAACATCACGGGGTGGTGCGCATTGTTTGGGTGTGTGTTACATTGGATTCACTAGTAGGAGTGAGAAAAACATCACGGGGTGGTGCGCATTGTATGGGTGTGTTACATTGGATTCACTAGTAGGAGTGAGAAAAACATCACGGGGTGGTGCGCATTGTATGGGTGTGTGTTACATTGGATTCACTAGTAGGAGTGAGAAAAACATCACGGGGTGGTGCGCATTCTATGGGTGTGTGTTACATTACATTCACTAGTAGGAGTGAGAAAAACATCACGGGGTGGTGCGCATTGTATGGGTGTGTGTTACATTACATTCACTAGTAGGAGTGAGAAAAACATCACGGGGTGGTGCGCATTGTATGGGTGTGTGTTACATTACATTCACTAGTAGCAGTGAGAAAAACATCACGGGGTGGTGCGCATTGTATCGGTGTGTGTTACATTACATTCACTAGTAGCAGTGAGAAAAACATCACGGGGTGGTGCGCATTGTTTGGGTGTGTGTTACATTGGATTCACTAGTAGGAGTGAGAAAAACATCACGGGGTGGTGCGCATTGTATGGGTGTGTTACATTGGATTCACTAGTAGGAGTGAGAAAAACATCACGGGGTGGTGCGCATTGTATGGGTGTGTGTTACATTACATTCACTAGTAGCAGTGAGAAAAACATCACGGGGTGGTGCGCATTGTATGGGTGTGTGTTACATTAGATTCACTAGTAGCAGTGAGAAAAGCATCACGGGGTGGTGCGCATTGTATGGGTGTGTGTTACATTAGATTCACTAGTAGCAGTGAGAAAAACATCACGGGGTGGTGCGCATCGTATGGGTGTGTGTTACATTAGATTCACTAGTAGCAGTGAGAAAAACATCACGGGGTGGTGCGCATCGAATGGGTGTGTGTTACATTAGATTCACTAGTAGGAGTGAGAAAAACATCACGGGGTGGTGCGCATCGTATGGGTGTGTGTTACATTGGATTCACTAGTAGGAGTGAGAAAAACATCACGGGGTGGTGCGCATTGTATGGGTGTGTGTTACATTGGATTCACTAGTAGGATTGAGAAAAACATCACGGGGTGGTGCGCATTGTATGGGTGTGTGTTACATTAGATTCACTAGTAGCAGTGTGAAAAACATCACGGGGTGGTGCGCATTGTATGGGTGTGTGTTACATTAGATTCACTAGTAGCAGTGAGAAAAACATCACGGGGTGGTGCGCATCGTATGGGTGTGTGTTACATTGGATTCACTAGTAGGAGTGAGAAAAACATCACGGGGTGGTGCGCATTGTATGGGTGTGTGTTACATTACATTCACTAGTAGGAGTGAGAAAAACATCACGGGGTGGTGCGCATTGTATGGGTGTGTGTTACATTACATTCACTAGTAGGAGTGAGAAAAACAT
>NW_026947904.1:0-94206 GCF_034190915.1 Cavia porcellus | reverse complement strand
TGTATGGGTGTGTGTTACATTACATTCACTAGTAGGAGTGAGAAAAACATCACGGGGTGGTGCGCATTGTATGGGTGTGTGTTACATTACATTCACTAGTAGGAGTGAGAAAAACATCACGGGGTGGTGCGCATTGTATGGGTGTGTGTTACATTAGATTCACTAGTAGGAGTGAGAAAAACATCACGGGGTGCTGCGCATTGTATGGGTGTGTGTTACATTACATTCACTAGTAGGAGTGAGAAAAACATCACGGGGTGGTTCTCATTGTATGGGTGTGTGTTACATGACATTCACTAGTAGGAGTGAGAAATACATCACGGGGTGGTGCATATTGTATGGGTGTGTGTTACATTACATTCACTAGTAGGAGTGAGAAAAACATCACGGGGTGGTGCGCATTGTATGGGTGTGTGTTACATTAGATTCACTAGTAGGAGTGAGAAAAACATCACGGGGTGGTGCGCATTGTATGGGTGTGTGTTACATTACATTCACTAGTAGGAGTGAGAAAAACATCACGGGCTGGTGCGCATTGTATGGGTGTGTGTTACATTACATTCACTAGTAGGAGTGAGAAAAACATCACGGGGTGGTGCGCATTGTATGGGTGTGTGTTACATTAGATTCACTAGTATTAGTGAGAAAAACATCACGGGGTGGTGCGCATTGTATGGGTGTGTGTTACATTACATTCACTAGTAGGAGTGAGAGAAACATCACGGGGTGGTGCGCATTATATGGGTGTGTGTTACATTAGATTCACTAGTAGGAGTGAGAAAAACATCACGGGGTGGTGCGCATTGTATGGGTGTGTGTTACATTAGATTCACTAGTAGGAGTGAGAAAAACATCACGGGGTGGTGCGCATTGTATGGGTGTGTGTTACATTAGATTCACTAGTAGGAGTGAGGAAAACATCACGGGGTGGTGCGCATTGTATGGGTGTGTGTTACATTAGATTCACTAGTAGGAGTGAGAAAAACATCACGGGGTGGTGCGCATTGTGTGGGTGTGTGTTACATTACATTCACTAGTAGGAGTGAGAAAAACATCACGGGGTGGTGCGCATTGTATGGGTGTGTGTTACATTAGATTCACTAGTAGGAGTGAGAAAAACATCACGGGGTGGTGCGCATTGTATGGGTGTGTGTTACATTACATTCACTAGTAGGAGTGAGAAAAACATCACGGGGTGGTGCGCATTGTATGGGTGTGTGTTACATTAGATTCACTAGTAGGAGTGAGAAAAACATCACGGGGTGGTGCGCATTGTATGGGTGTGTGTTACATTAGATTCACTAGTAGGAGTGAGAAAAATATCACGGGGTGGTGCGCATTGTATGGGTGTGTGTTACATTACATTCACTAGTAGGAGTGAGAAAAACATCACGGGCTGGTGAGCATTGTATGGGTGTGTGTTACATTACATTCACTAGTAGGAGTGAGAAAAACATCACGGGGTGGTGCGCATTGTATGGGTGTTTGTTACATTACATTCACTAGTAGGAGTGAGAAAAACATCACGGGGTGGTGCGCATTGTATGGGTGTGTGTTACATTACATTCACTAGTAGGAGTGAGAAAAACATCACGGGGTGGTGCGTATTGTATGGGTGTGTGTTACATTACATTCAATAGTAGGAGTGAGAAAAACATCACGGGGTGGTGCGCATTGTATGGGTGTGTGTTACATTACATTCACTAGTAGGAGTGAGAAAAACATCACGGGGTGGTGCGCATTGTATGGGTGTGTGTTACATTAGATTCACTAGTAGGAGTGAGAAAAACATCACGGGGTGGTGCGCATTGTATGGGTGTGTTGTACATTACATTCACTAGTAGGAGTGAGAAAAACATCACGGGGTGGTGCGCATTGTATGGGTGTGTGTTACATTACATTCACTAGTAGGAGTGAGAAAAACATCACGGGGTGGTGCGCATTGTATGGGTGTTTGTTACATTCGATTCACTAGTAGGAGTGAGAAAATCATCACGGGGTGGTGCGCATTTTATGGGTGTGTGTCACATTACATTCACTAGTAGGAGTTAGAAAAACATCACGGAGTGGTGCGCATTGTATGGGTGTGTGTTACATTAGATTCACTAGTAGGAGTGAAAAAACATCACGGGGTGGTGCGCATTGTATGGGTGTGTGTTACATTAGATTCACTAGTAGGAGTGAGAAAAACATCACGGGGTGGTGCGCATTGTATGGGTGTGTGTTACATTACATTCACTAGTAGGAGTGAGAAAAACATCACGGGGTGGTGCGCATTGTATGGGTGTGTGTTACATTAGATTCACTAGTAGGAGTCAGAAAAACATCACGGGGTGGTGCGCATTGTATGGGTGTGTGTTACATTACATTCACTAGTAGGAGTGAGAAAAACATCACGGGGTGGTGCGCATTGTATGGGTGTGTGTTACATTAGATTCACTAGTAGGAGTGAGAAAAACATCACGGGGTGGTGCGCATTGTATGGGTGTGTGTTACATTACATTCACTAGTAGGAGTGAGAAAAACATCACGGGGTGGTGCGCATTGTATGGGTGTGTGTTACATTAGATTCACTAGTAGGAGTGAGAAAAACATCACGGGGTGGTGCGCATTGTATGGGTGTGTGTTACATTACATTCACTAGTAGGAGTGAGAAAAACATCACGGGGTGGTGCGCATTGTATGGGTGTGTGTTACATTAGATTCACTAGTAGGAGTGAGAAAAACATCACGGGGTGGTGCGCATTGTATGGGTGTGTGTTACATTAGATTCACTAGTAGGAGTGAGAAAAACATCACGGGGTGGTGCGCATTGTATGGGTGTGTGTTACATTAGATTCACTAGTAGGAGTGGGAAAAACATCACGGGGTGGTGCGCATTGTATGGGTGTGTGTTACATTAGATTCACTAGTAGGAGTGAGAAATTCATCACGGGGTGGTGCGCATTGTATGGGTGTGTGTTACATTACATTCACTAGTAGGGGTGAGAAAAACATCACGTGGTGGTGCGCATTGTATGGGTGTGTGTTACATTAGATTCACTAGTAGGAGTGAGAAAAACATCACGGGGTGGTGCGCATTGTATGGGTGTGTGTTACATTACATACACTAGTAGGAGTGAGAAAAACATCACGGGGTGGTGCGCATTGTATGGGTGTGTGTTAAATTAGATTCACTAGTAGGAGTGAGAAAAACATCACGGGGTGGTGCGCATTGTATGGGTGTGTGTTACATTACATTCACTAGTAGGAGTGAGAAAAACATCACGGGGGGGTGCGCATTGTATGGGTGTGTGTTGCATTACATTCACTAGTAGGAGTGAGAAAAACATCACGGGTTGGTGCGCATTGTATGGGTGTGTGTTACATTAGATTCACTAGTAGGAGTGAGAAAAACATCACGGGGTGGTGCGCATTGTATGGGTGTGTGTTACATTACATTCACTAGTAGGAGTGAGAAAAACATCACGGGGGGGTGCGCATTGTATGGGTGTGTGTTGCATTACATTCACTAGTAGGAGTGAGAAAAACATCACGGGGTGGTGCGCATTGTATGGGTGTGTGTTACATTAGATTCACTAGTAGGAGTGAGAAAAACATCACGGGGTGGTGCGCATTGTATGGGTGTGTGTTACATTACATTCACTAGTAGGAGTGAGAAAATCATCACGGGGTGGTTAGCATTGTATGGGTGTGTGTTACATTACATTCACTAGTAGGAGTGAGAAAAACATCACGGGGTGGTGCGCATTGTATGGGTGTTTGTTACATTCGATTCACTAGTAGGAGTGAGAAAATCATCACGGGGTGGTGCGCATTTTATGGGTGTGTGTTACATTACATTCACTAGTAGGAGTTAGAAAAACATCACGGAGTGGTGCGCATTGTATGGGTGTGTGTTACATTAGATTCACTAATAGGAGTGAAAAAACATCACGGGGTGGTGCGCATTGTATGGGTGTGTGTTACATTAGATTCACTAGTAGGAGTGAGAAAAACATCACGGGGTGGTGCACATTGTATGGGTGTGTGTTACATTACATTCACTAGTAGGAGTGAGAAAAACATCACGGGGTGGTGCGCATTGTATGGGTGTGTGTTACATTACATTCACTAGTAGGAGTGAGAAAAACATTACGGGGTGGTGAGCATTGTATGGGTGTGTGTTACATTACATTCACTAGTAGGAGTGAGAAAAACATCACGGGGTGGTGCGCATTGTATGGGTGTTTGTTACATTCGATTCACTAGTAGGAGTGAGACAAACATCACGGGGTGGTGCGCATTGTATGGGTGTGTGTTACATTACATTCACTAGTAGGAGTGAGAAAATCATCACGGGGTGGTGCGCATTGTATGGGTGTGTGTTACATTACATTCACTAGTAGGAGTGAGAAAAACATCACGGGGTGGTGCGCATCGTATGGGTGTGTGTTACATTAGATTCACTAGTAGGAGTGAGAAAACCATCACGGGGTGGTGAGCATTGTATGGGTGTGTGTTACATTAGATTCACTATTAGGAGTGAGAAAAACATCACGTGGTGGTGCGCATTGTATGGGTGTGTGTTACATTACATTCACTAGTAGGAGTGTAAAACATCACGCGGTGGTGCGCATTGTATGGGTGTGTGTTACATTACATTCACTAGTAGGAGTGAGAAAAACATCACGGGGTGGTGCGCATTGTATGGGTGTGTGTTACATTAGATTCACTAGTAGGAGTGAAAAAACATCACGGGGTGGTGCGCATTGTATGGGTGTGGGTTACATTACATTCACTAGTAGGAGTGAGAAAAACATCACGGGGTGGTGCGCATTGTATGGGTGTGTGTTACATTAGATTCACTAGTAGGAGTGAGAAAAACATCACGGGGTGGTGCGCATTGTATGGGTTTGTGTTACATTACATTCACTAGTAGGAGTGAGAAAAACATCACGGGGGGGTGCGCATTGTATGGGTGTGTGTTGCATTACATTCACTAGTAGGAGTGAGAAAAACATCACGGGGTGGTGCGCATTGTATGGGTGTGTGTTACATTAGATTCACTAGTAGGAGTGAGAAAAACATCACGGGGTGGTGCGCATTGTATGGGTGTGTGTTACATTACATTCACTAGTAGGAGTGAGAAAATCATCACGGGGTGGTTAGCATTGTGTGGGTGTGTGTTACATTACATTCACTAGTAGGAGTGAGAAAAACATCACGGGGTGGTGCGCATTGTATGGGTGTTTGTTACATTCGATTCACTAGTAGGAGTGAGAAAATCATCACGGGGTGGTGCGCATTTTATGGGTGTGTGTTACATTACATTCACTAGTAGGAGTTAGAAAAACATCACGGAGTGGTGCGCATTGTATGGGTGTGTGTTACATTAGATTCACTAATAGGAGTGAAAAAACATCACGGGGTGGTGCGCATTGTATGGGTGTGTGTTACATTAGATTCACTAGTAGGAGTGAGAAAAACATCACGGGGTGGTGCGCATTGTATGGGTGTGTGTTACATTACATTCACTAGTAGGAGTGAGAAAAACATCACGGGGTGGTGCGCATTGTGTGGGTGTGTGTTACATTACATTCACTAGTAGGAGTGAGAAAAACATCACGGGGTGGTGCGCATTGTGTGGGTGTGTGTTACATTACATTCACTATTAGGAGTGAGAAAATCATCACGGGGTGGTGCACATTGTATGGGTGTGTGTTACATTACATTCACTAGTAGGAGTCAGAAAAACATCACGGGGTGGTGCGCATTGTATGGGTGTGTGTTACATTCACTAGTAGGAGTGAGAAAAACATCACGGGGTGGTGCGCATTGTATGGGTGTGTGTTACATTACATTCACTAGTAGGAGTGAGAAAAACATTACGGGGTGGTGAGCATTGTATGGGTGTGTGTTACATTACATTCACTAGTAGGAGTGAGAAAAACATCACGGGGTGGTGCGCATTGTATGGGTGTTTGTTACATTCGATTCACTAGTAGGAGTGAGACAAACATCACGGGGTGGTGCGCATTGTATGGGTGTGTGTTACATTACATTCACTAGTAGGAGTGAGAAAATCATCACGGGGTGGTGCGCATTGTATGGGTGTGTGTTACATTACATTCACTAGTAGGAGTGAGAAAAACATCACGGGGTGGTGCGCATTGTATGGGTGTGTGTTACATTAGATTCACTAGTAGGAGTGAGAAAACCATCACGGGGTGGTGCGCATTGTATGGGTGTGTGTTACATTAGATTCACTATTAGGAGTGAGAAAAACATCACGTGGTGGTGCGCATTGTATGGGTGTGTGTTACATTACATTCACTAGTAGGAGTGTAAAACATCACGGGGTGGTGCGCATTGTATGGGTGTGTGTTACATTAGATTCACTAGTAGGAGTGAGAAAAACATCACGGGGTGGTGCGCATTGTATGGGTGTGTGTTACATTAGATTCACTAATAGGAGTGAAAAAACATCACGGGGTGGTACGCATTGTATGGGTGTGTGTTACATTACATTCACTAGTAGGAGTGAGAAAAACATCACGGGGTGGTGCGCATTGTATGGGTGTGTGTTACATTACATTCACTAGTAGGAGTGAGAAAAACATCACGGGGTGGTGCGCATTGTATGGGTGTGTGTTACATTACATTCACTAGTAGGAGTGAGAAAAACATCACGGGGTGGTGCGCATTGTATGGGTGTGTTACATTAGATTCACTAGTAGGAGTGAGAAAAACATCACGGGTTGGTGCGCATTGTATGGGTGTGTGTTACATTACATACACTAGTAATAGTGAGAAAAACATCACGGGGTGGTGCGCATTGTATGGGTGTGTGTTACATTACATTCACTAGTAGGAGTGAGAAAAACATCACGGGGTGGTGCACATTGTATGGGTGTGTGTTACATTACATTCACTAGTAGGAGTGAGAAAAACATCACGGGGTGGTGCGCATTGTATGGGTGTGTGTTACATTACATTCACTAATAGGAGTGAGAAAAACATCACGGGGTGGTGCGCATTGTATGGGTGTGTGTTACATTAGATTCACTAGTATTAGTGAGAAAAACATCACGGGGTGGTGCGCATTGTATGGGTGTGTGTTACATTAGATTCACTAGTAGGAGTGAGAAAAACATCACGGGGTGGTGCGCATTGTATGGGTGTGTGTTACATTAGATTCACTAGTAGGAGTGAGAAAAACATCACGGGGTGGTGCGCATTGTATGGGTGTGTGTTACATTACATTCACAAGTAGGAGTGAGAAAAACATCACGGGGTGGTGCGCATTGTATGGGTGTGTGTTACATTAGATTCACTAGTAGGAGTGAGAAAAACATCACGGGGTGGTGCGCATTGTATGGGTGTGTGTTACATTAGATTCACTAGTAGGAGTGAGAAAAACATCACGGGGTGGTGCGCATTGTATGGGTGTGTGTTACATTACATTCACTAGTAGGAGTGAGAAAAACATCACGGGGTGGTGCGCATTGTATGGGTGTGTGTTACATTACATTCACTAGTAGGAGTGAGAAAAACATCACGGGGTGGTGCGCATTGTATGGGTGTGTGTTACGTTACATTCACTAGTAGGAGTGAGAAAGTCATCATGGGGTGGTGCGCATTGTATGGGTGTGTGTTACATTACATTCACTAGTAGGAGTGAGAAAAACATCACGGGGTGGTGCGCATTGTATGGGTGTGTGTTACATTAGATTCACTAGTAGGAGTGAGAAAAACATCACGGGGTGGTGCGCATTGTATGGGTGTGTGTTACATTAGATTCACTAGTAGGAGTGAGAAAAACATCACGGGGTGGTGCGCATTGTATGGGTGTGTGTTACATTACATTCACTAGTAGGAGTGAGAAAAACATCACGGGGTGGTGCGCATTGTATGGGTGTTTGTTACATTAGACTCACTAATAGGAGTGAGAAAATCATCACGGGGTGGTGCGCATTGTATGGGTGTGTGTTACATTACATTCACTAGTAGGAGTGAGAAAAACATCACGGGGTGGTGCGCATTGTATGGGTGTGTGTTACATTAGATTCACTAGTAGGAGTCAGAAAAACATCACGGGGTGGTGCGCATTGTATGGGTGTGTGTTACATTACATTCACTAGTAGGAGTGAGAAAAACATCACGGGGTGGTGCGCATTGTATGGGTGTGTGTTACATTAGATTCACTAGTAGGAGTGGGAAAAACATCACGGGGTGGTGCGCATTGTATGGGTGTGTGTTACATTAGATTCACTAGTATGAGTGAGAAATTCATCACGGGGTGGTGCGCATTGTATGGGTGTGTGTTACATTACATTCACTAGTAGGGGTGAGAAAAACATCACGTGGTGGTGCGCATTGTATGGGTGTGTGTTACATTAGATTCACTAGTAGGAGTGAGAAAAACATCACGGGGTGGTGCGCATTGTATGGGTGTGTGTTACATTACATTCACTAGTAGGAGTGAGAAAAACATCACGGGGTGGTGCGCATTGTATGGGTGTGTGTTACATTAGATTCACTAGTAGGAGTGAGAAAAACATCACGGGGTGGTGCGCATTGTATGGGTGTGTGTTACATTACATTCACTAGTAGGAGTGAGAAAAACATCACGGGGTGGTGCGCATTGTATGGGTGTTTGTTACATTAGATTCACTAGTAGGAGTGAGAAAGTCATCACGGGGTGGTGCGCATTGTATGGGTGTGTGTTACATTAGATTCACTAGTAGGAGTGAGAAAAACATCACGGGGTGGTGCGCATTGTATGGGTGTTTGTTACATTAGACTCACTAATAGGAGTGAGAAAATCATCACGGGGTGGTGCACATTGTATGGGTGTGTGTTACATTACATTCACTAGTAGGAGTGAGAAAAACATCACGGGGTGGTGCGCATTGTATGGGTGTGTGTTACATTAGATTCACTAGTAGGAGTCAGAAAAACATCACGGGGTGGTGCGCATTGTATGGGTGTGTGTTACATTACATTCACTAGTAGGAGTGAGAAAAACATCACGGGGTGGTGCGCATTGTATGGGTGTGTGTTACATTAGATTCACTAGTAGGAGTGAGAAAAACATCACGGGGTGGTGCGCATTGTATGGGTGTGTGTTACATTACATTCACTAGTAGGAGTGAGAAAAACATCACGTGGTGGTGCATATTGTATGGGTGTGTGTTACATTAGATTCACTAGTAGGAGTGAGAAAAACATCACGGGGTGGTGCGCATTGTATGGGTGTGTGTTACATTACATTCACTAGTAGGAGTGAGAAAAACATCACGGGGTGGTGCGCATTGTATGGGTGTGTGTTACATTAGATTCACTAGTAGGAGTGAGAAAAACATCACGGGGTGGTGCGCATTGTATGGGTGTGTGTTACATTAGATTCACTAGTATTAGTGAGAAAAACATCACGGGGTGGTGCGCATTGTATGGGTGTGTGTTACATTAGATTCACTAGTAGGAGTGAGAAAAACATCACGGGGTGGTGCGCATTGTATGGGTGTGTGTTACATTAGATTCACTAGTAGGAGTGAGAAAAACATCACGGGGTGGTGCGCATTGTATGGGTGTGTGTTACATTAGATTCACTAGTAGGAGTGAGAAAAACATCACGGGGTGGTGCGCATTGTATGGGTGTGTGTTACATTACATTCACTAGTAGGAGTGAGAAAAACATCACGGGGTGGTTCGCATTGTATGGGTGTGTGTTACATTACATTCACTAGTAGGAGTGAGAAAAACATCACGGGGTGGTGCGCATTGTATGGGTGTGTGTTACGTTACATTCACTAGTAGGAGTGAGAAAGTCATCATGGGGTGGTGCGCATTGTATGGGTGTGTGTTACATTACATTCACTAGTAGGAGTGAGAAAAACATCACGGGGTGGTGCGCATTGTATGGGTGTGTGTTACATTAGATTCACTAGTAGGAGTGAGAAAAACATCACGGGGTGGTGCGCATTGTATGGGGGTGTGTTACATTAGATTCACTAGTAGGAGTGAGAAAAACATCACGGGGTGGTGCGCATTGTATGGGTGTGTGTTACATTACATTCACTAGTAGGAGTGAGAAAAACATCACGGGGTGGTGCGCATTGTATGGGTGTTTGTTACATTAGACTCACTAATAGGAGTGAGAAAATCATCACGGGGTGGTGCGCATTGTATGGGTGTGTGTTACATTACATTCACTAGTAGGAGTGAGAAAAACATCACGGGGTGGTGCGCATTGTATGGGTGTGTGTTACATTAGATTCACTAGTAGGAGTCAGAAAAACATCACGGGGTGGTGCGCATTGTATGGGTGTGTGTTACATTACATTCACTAGTAGGAGTGAGAAAAACATCACGGGGTGGTGCGCATTGTATGGGTGTGTGTTACATTAGATTCACTAGTAGGAGTGGGAAAAACATCACGGGGTGGTGCGCATTGTATGGGTGTGTGTTACATTAGATTCACTAGTAGGAGTGAGAAAAACATCACGGGGTGGTGCGCATTGTATGGGTGTGTGTTACATTAGATTCACTAGTAGGAGTGGGAAAAACATCACGGGGTGGTGCGCATTGTATGGGTGTGTGTTACATTAGATTCACTAGTATGAGTGAGAAATTCATCACGGGGTGGTGCGCATTGTATGGGTGTGTGTTACATTACATTCACTAGTAGGGGTGAGAAAAACATCACGTGGTGGTGCGCATTGTATGGGTGTGTGTTACATTAGATTCACTAGTAGGAGTGAGAAAAACATCACGGGGTGGTGCGCATTGTATGGGTGTTTGTTACATTACATTCACTAGTAGGAGTGAGAAAAACATCACGGGGTGGTGCGCATTGTATGGGTGTGTGTTACATTAGATTCACTAGTAGGAGTGAGAAAAACATCACGGGGTGGTGCGCATTGTATGGGTGTGTGTTACATTACATTCACTAGTAGGAGTGAGAAAAACATCACGGGGTGGTGCGCATTGAATGGGTGTTTGTTACATTAGATTCACTAGTAGGAGTGAGAAAGTCATCACGGGGTGGTGCGCATTGTATGGGTGTGTGTTACATTAGATTCACTAGTAGGAGTGAGAAAAGCATCACGGTGTGCTGCGCATTGTATGGGTGTTTGTTACATTAGACTCACTAATAGGAGTGAGAAAATCATCACGGGGTGGTGCGCATTGTATGGGTGTGTGTTACATTACATTCACTAGTAGGAGTGAGAAAAACATCACGGGGTGGTGCGCATTGTATGGGTGTGTGTTACATTAGATTCACTAGTAGGAGTCAGAAAAACATCACGGGGTGGTGCGCATTGTATGGGTGTGTGTTACATTACATTCACTAGTAGGAGTGAGAAAAACATCACGGGGTGGTGCGCATTGTATGGGTGTGTGTTACATTACATTCACTAGTAGGAGTGAGAAAAACATCACGGGGTGGTGCGCATTGTATGGGTGTGTGTTACATTACATTCACTAGTAGGAGTGAGAAAAACATCACGTGGTGGTGCATATTGTATGGGTGTGTGTTACATTAGATTCACTAGTAGGAGTGAGAAAAACATCACGGGGTGGTGCGCATTGTATGGGTGTGTGTTACATTACATTCACTAGTAGGAGTGAGAAAAACATCACGGGGTGGTGCGCATTGTATGGGTGTGTGTTACATTAGATTCACTAGTAGGAGTGAGAAAAACATCACGGGGTGGTGCGCATTGTATGGGTGTGTGTTACATTAGATTCACTAGTATTAGTGAGAAAAACATCACGGGGTGGTGCGCATTGTATGGGTGTGTGTTACATTAGATTCACTAGTAGGAGTGAGAAAAACATCACGGGGTGGTGCGCATTGTATGGGTGTGTGTTACATTAGATTCACTAGTAGGAGTGAGAAAAACATCACGGGGTGGTGCGCATTGTATGGGTGTGTGTTACATTACATTCACTAGTAGGAGTGAGAAAAACATCACGGGGTGGTTCGCATTGTATGGGTGTGTGTTACATTACATTCACTAGTAGGAGTGAGAAAAACATCACGGGGTGGTGCGCATTGTATGGGTGTGTGTTACGTTACATTCACTAGTAGGAGTGAGAAAGTCATCATGGGGTGGTGCGCATTGTATGGGTGTGTGTTACATTACATTCACTAGTAGGAGTGAGAAAAACATCACGGGGTGGTGCGCATTGTATGGGTGTGTGTTACATTAGATTCACTAGTAGGAGTGAGAAAAACATCACGGGGTGGTGCGCATTGTATGGGTGTGTGTTACATTAGATTCACTAGTAGGAGTGAGAAAAACATCACGGGGTGGTGCGCATTGTATGGGTGTGTGTTACATTACATTCACTAGCAGGAGTGAGAAAAACATCACGGGGTGGTGCGCATTGTATGGGTGTTTGTTACATTAGACTCACTAATAGGAGTGAGAAAATCATCACGGGGTGGGGCGCATTGTATGGGTGTGTGTTACATTACATTCACTAGTAGGAGTGAGAAATACATCACGGGGTGGTGCGCATTGTATGGGTGTGTGTTACATTAGATTCACTAGTAGGAGTCAGAAAAACATCACGGGGTGGTGCGCATTGTATGGGTGTGTGTTACATTACATTCACTAGTAGGAGTGAGAAAAACATCACGGGGTGGTGCGCATTGTATGGGTGTGTGTTACATTAGATTCACTAGTAGGAATGGGAAAAACATCACGGGGTGGTGCGCATTGTATGGGTGTGTGTTACATTAGATTCACTAGTATGAGTGAGAAAAACATCACGGGGTGGTGCGCATTGTATGGGTGTGTGTTACATTAGATTCACTAATAGGAGTGAAAAAACATCACGGGGTGGTGCGCATTGTATGGGTGTGTGTTACATTAGATTCACTAGTAGGAGTGAGAAAAACATCACGGGGTGGTGCGCATTGTATGGGTGTGTGTTACATTACATTCACTAGTAGGAGTGAGAAAAACATCACGTGGTGGTGCATATTGTATGGGTGTGTGTTACATTAGATTCACTAGTAGGAGTGAGAAAAACATCACGGGGTGGTGCGCATTGTATGGGTGTGTGTTACATTACATTCACTAGTAGGAGTGAGAAAAACATCACGGGGTGGTGCGCATTGTATGGGTGTGTGTTACATTAGATTCACTAGTAGGAGTGAGAAAAACATCACGGGGTGGTGCGCATTGTATGGGTGTGTGTTACATTAGATTCACTAGTATTAGTGAGAAAAACATCACGGGGTGGTGCGCATTGTATGGGTGTGTGTTACATTAGATTCACTAGTAGGAGTGAGAAAAACATCACGGGGTGGTGCGCATTGTATGGGTGTGTGTTACATTAGATTCACTAGTAGGAGTGAGAAAAACATCACGGGGTGGTGCGCATTGTATGGGTGTGTGTTACATTACATTCACTAGTAGGAGTGAGAAAAACATCACGGGGTGGTTCGCATTGTATGGGTGTGTGTTACATTACATTCACTAGTAGGAGTGAGAAAAACATCACGGGGTGGTGCGCATTGTATGGGTGTGTGTTACGTTACATTCACTAGTAGGAGTGAGAAAGTCATCATGGGGTGGTGCGCATTGTATGGGTGTGTGTTACATTACATTCACTAGTAGGAGTGAGAAAAACAATCACGCGGTGGTGCGCATTGTATGGGTGTGTGTTACATTACATTCACTAGTAGGAGTGAGAAAAACATCACGGGGTGGTGCGCATTGTATGGGTGTGTGTTACATTAGATTCACTAGTAGGAGTGAAAAAACATCACGGGGTGGTGCGCATTGTATGGGTGTGGGTTACATTACATTCACTAGTAGGAGTGAGAAAAACATCACGGGGTGGTGCGCATTGTATGGGTGTGTGTTACATTACATTCACTAGTAGGAGTGAGAAAAACATTACGGGGTGGTGAGCATTGTATGGGTGTGTGTTACATTACATTCACTAGTAGGAGTGAGAAAAACATCACGGGGTGGTGCGCATTGTATGGGTGTTTGTTACATTCGATTCACTAGTAGGAGTGAGACAAACATCACGGGGTGGTGCGCATTGTATGGGTGTGTGTTACATTACATTCACTAGTAGGAGTGAGAAAATCATCACGGGGTGGTGCGCATTGTATGGGTGTGTGTTACATTACATTCACTAGTAGGAGTGAGAAAAACATCACGGGGTGGTGCGCATTGTATGGGTGTGTGTTACATTAGATTCACTAGTAGGAGTGAGAAAACCATCACGGGGTGGTGCGCATTGTATGGGTGTGTGTTACATTAGATTCACTATTAGGAGTGAGAAAAACATCACGTGGTGGTGCGCATTGTATGGGTGTGTGTTACATTACATTCACTAGTATGAGTGAGAAATTCATCACGGGGTGGTGCGCATTGTATGGGTGTGTGTTACATTACATTCACTAGTAGGGGTGAGAAAAACATCACGTGGTGGTGCGCATTGTATGGGTGTGTGTTACATTAGATTCACTAGTAGGAGTGAGAAAAACATCACGGGGTGGTGCGCATTGTATGGGTGTGTGTTACATTACATTCACTAGTAGGAGTGAGAAAAACATCACGGGGTGGTGCGCATTGTATGGGTGTGTGTTACATTAGATTCACTAGTAGGAGTGAGAAAAACATCACGGGGTGGTGCGCATTGTATGGGTGTGTGTTACATTACATTCACTAGTAGGAGTGAGAAAAACATCACGGGGTGGTGCGCATTGAATGGGTGTTTGTTACATTAGATTCACTAGTAGGAGTGAGAAAGTCATCACGGGGTGGTGCGCATTGTATGGGTGTGTGTTACATTAGATTCACTAGTAGGAGTGAGAAAAGCATCACGGTGTGCTGCGCATTGTATGGGTGTTTGTTACATTAGACTCACTAATAGGAGTGAGAAAATCATCACGGGGTGGTGCGCATTGTATGGGTGTGTGTTACATTACATTCACTAGTAGGAGTGAGAAAAACATCACGGGGTGGTGCGCATTGTATGGGTGTGTGTTACATTAGATTCACTAGTAGGAGTCAGAAAAACATCACGGGGTGGTGCGCATTGTATGGGTGTGTGTTACATTACATTCACTAGTAGGAGTGAGAAAAACATCACGGGGTGGTGCGCATTGTATGGGTGTGTGTTACATTAGATTCACTAGTAGGAGTGAGAAAAACATCACGGGGTGGTGCGCATTGTATGGGTGTGTGTTACATTACATTCACTAGTAGGAGTGAGAAAAACATCACGTGGTGGTGCATATTGTATGGGTGTGTGTTACATTAGATTCACTAGTAGGAGTGAGAAAAACATCACGGGGTGGTGCGCATTGTATGGGTGTGTGTTACATTACATTCACTAGTAGGAGTGAGAAAAACATCACGGGGTGGTGCGCATTGTATGGGTGTGTGTTACATTAGATTCACTAGTAGGAGTGAGAAAAACATCACGGGGTGGTGCGCATTGTATGGGTGTGTGTTACATTAGATTCACTAGTATTAGTGAGAAAAACATCACGGGGTGGTGCGCATTGTATGGGTGTGTGTTACATTAGATTCACTAGTAGGAGTGAGAAAAACATCACGGGGTGGTGCGCATTGTATGGGTGTGTGTTACATTAGATTCACTAGTAGGAGTGAGAAAAACATCACGGGGTGGTGCGCATTGTATGGGTGTGTGTTACATTACATTCACTAGTAGGAGTGAGAAAAACATCACGGGGTGGTTCGCATTGTATGGGTGTGTGTTACATTACATTCACTAGTAGGAGTGAGAAAAACATCACGGGGTGGTGCGCATTGTATGGGTGTGTGTTACGTTACATTCACTAGTAGGAGTGAGAAAGTCATCATGGGGTGGTGCGCATTGTATGGGTGTGTGTTACATTACATTCACTAGTAGGAGTGAGAAAAACATCACGGGGTGGTGCGCATTGTATGGGTGTGTGTTACATTAGATTCACTAGTAGGAGTGAGAAAAACATCACGGGGTGGTGCGCATTGTATGGGTGTGTGTTACATTAGATTCACTAGTAGGAGTGAGAAAAACATCACGGGGTGGTGCGCATTGTATGGGTGTGTGTTACATTACATTCACTAGCAGGAGTGAGAAAAACATCACGGGGTGGTGCGCATTGTATGGGTGTTTGTTACATTAGACTCACTAATAGGAGTGAGAAAATCATCACGGGGTGGGGCGCATTGTATGGGTGTGTGTTACATTACATTCACTAGTAGGAGTGAGAAAAACATCACGGGGTGGTGCGCATTGTATGGGTGTGTGTTACATTAGATTCACTAGTAGGAGTGAGAAACACATCACGGGGTGGTGCGCATTGTATGGGTGTGTGTTACATTACATTCACTAGTAGGAGTG
Source organism: Cavia porcellus (assembly GCF_034190915.1). Lineage (NCBI taxonomy): Eukaryota > Metazoa > Chordata > Mammalia > Rodentia > Caviidae > Cavia > Cavia porcellus. Next base: position 77,835 of record NW_026947904.1, on the reverse strand, counting down.
AGAAAAACATCACGGGGTGGTGCGCATTGTATGGGTGTGTGTTACATTAGATTCACTAGTAGGAATGGGAAAAACATCACGGGGTGGTGCGCATTGTATGGGTGTGTGTTACATTAGATTCACTAGTATGAGTGAGAAAAACATCACGGGGTGGTGCGCATTGTATGGGTGTGTGTTACATTAGATTCACTAATAGGAGTGAAAAAACATCACGGGGTGGTGCGCATTGTATGGGTGTGTGTTACATTAGATTCACTAGTAGGAGTGAGAAAAACATCACGGGGTGGTGCGCATTGTATGGGTGTGTGTTACATTACATTCACTAGTAGGAGTGAGAAAAACATCACGGGGTGGTGCGCATTGTATGGGTGTGTGTTACATTACATTCACTAGTAGGAGTGAGAAAAACATTACGGGGTGGTGAGCATTGTATGGGTGTGTGTTACATTACATTCACTAGTAGGAGTGAGAAAAACATCACGGGGTGGTGCGCATTGTATGGGTGTTTGTTACATTCGATTCACTAGTAGGAGTGAGACAAACATCACGGGGTGGTGCGCATTGTATGGGTGTGTGTTACATTACATTCACTAGTAGGAGTGAGAAAATCATCACGGGGTGGTGCGCATTGTATGGGTGTGTGTTACATTACATTCACTAGTAGGAGTGAGAAAAACATCACGGGGTGGTGCGCATTGTATGGGTGTGTGTTACATTAGATTCACTAGTAGGAGTGAGAAAACCATCACGGGGTGGTGAGCATTGTATGGGTGTGTGTTACATTAGATTCACTATTAGGAGTGAGAAAAACATCACGTGGTGGTGCGCATTGTATGGGTGTGTGTTACATTACATTCACTAGTAGGAGTGTAAAACATCACGCGGTGGTGCGCATTGTATGGGTGTGTGTTACATTACATTCACTAGTAGGAGTGAGAAAAACATCACGGGGTGGTGCGCATTGTATGGGTGTGTGTTACATTAGATTCACTAGTAGGAGTGAAAAAACATCACGGGGTGGTGCGCATTGTATGGGTGTGGGTTACATTACATTCACTAGTAGGAGTGAGAAAAACATCACGGGGTGGTGCGCATTGTATGGGTGTGTGTTACATTACATTCACTAGTAGGAGTGAGAAAAACATTACGGGGTGGTGAGCATTGTATGGGTGTGTGTTACATTACATTCACTAGTAGGAGTGAGAAAAACATCACGGGGTGGTGCGCATTGTATGGGTGTTTGTTACATTCGATTCACTAGTAGGAGTGAGACAAACATCACGGGGTGGTGCGCATTGTATGGGTGTGTGTTACATTACATTCACTAGTAGGAGTGAGAAAATCATCACGGGGTGGTGCGCATTGTATGGGTGTGTGTTACATTACATTCACTAGTAGGAGTGAGAAAAACATCACGGGGTGGTGCGCATTGTATGGGTGTGTGTTACATTAGATTCACTAGTAGGAGTGAGAAAACCATCACGGGGTGGTGCGCATTGTATGGGTGTGTGTTACATTAGATTCACTATTAGGAGTGAGAAAAACATCACGTGGTGGTGCGCATTGTATGGGTGTGTGTTACATTACATTCACTAGTAGGAGTGTAAAACATCACGGGGTGGTGCGCATTGTATGGGTGTGTGTTACATTAGATTCACTAGTAGGAGTGAGAAAAACATCACGGGGTGGTGCGCATTGTATGGGTGTGTGTTACATTAGATTCACTAATAGGAGTGAAAAAACATCACGGGGTGGTACGCATTGTATGGGTGTGTGTTACATTACATTCACTAGTAGGAGTGAGAAAAACATCACGGGGTGGTGCGCATTGTATGGGTGTGTGTTACATTACATTCACTAGTAGGAGTGAGAAAAACATCACGGGGTGGTGCGCATTGTATGGGTGTGTGTTACATTACATTCACTAGTAGGAGTGAGAAAAACATCACGGGGTGGTGCGCATTGTATGGGTGTGTTACATTAGATTCACTAGTAGGAGTGAGAAAAACATCACGGGTTGGTGCGCATTGTATGGGTGTGTGTTACATTACATACACTAGTAATAGTGAGAAAAACATCACGGGGTGGTGCGCATTGTATGGGTGTGTGTTACATTACATTCACTAGTAGGAGTGAGAAAAACATCACGGGGTGGTGCACATTGTATGGGTGTGTGTTACATTACATTCACTAGTAGGAGTGAGAAAAACATCACGGGGTGGTGCGCATTGTATGGGTGTGTGTTACATTACATTCACTAATAGGAGTGAGAAAAACATCACGGGGTGGTGCGCATTGTATGGGTGTGTGTTTCATTAGATTCACTAGTATTAGTGAGAAAAACATCACGGGGTGGTGCGCATTGTATGGGTGTGTGTTACATTAGATTCACTAGTAGGAGTGAGAAAAACATCACGGGGTGGTGCGCATTGTATGGGTGTGTGTTACATTAGATTCACTAGTAGGAGTGAGAAAAACATCACGGGGTGGTGCGCATTGTATGGGTGTGTGTTACATTACATTCACAAGTAGGAGTGAGAAAAACATCACGGGGTGGTGCGCATTGTATGGGTGTGTGTTACATTAGATTCACTAGTAGGAGTGAGAAAAACATCACGGGGTGGTGCGCATTGTATGGGTGTGTGTTACATTAGATTCACTAGTAGGAGTGAGAAAAACATCACGGGGTGGTGCGCATTGTATGGGTGTGTGTTACATTACATTCACTAGTAGGAGTGAGAAAAACATCACGGGGTGGTGCGCATTGTATGGGTGTGTGTTACATTACATTCACTAGTAGGAGTGAGAAAAACATCACGGGGTGGTGCGCATTGTATGGGTGTGTGTTACGTTACATTCACTAGTAGGAGTGAGAAAGTCATCATGGGGTGGTGCGCATTGTATGGGTGTGTGTTACATTACATTCACTAGTAGGAGTGAGAAAAACATCACGGGGTGGTGCGCATTGTATGGGTGTGTGTTACATTAGATTCACTAGTAGGAGTGAGAAAAACATCACGGGGTGGTGCGCATTGTATGGGTGTGTGTTACATTAGATTCACTAGTAGGAGTGAGAAAAACATCACGGGGTGGTGCGCATTGTATGGGTGTGTGTTACATTACATTCACTAGTAGGAGTGAGAAAAACATCACGGGGTGGTGCGCATTGTATGGGTGTTTGTTACATTAGACTCACTAATAGGAGTGAGAAAATCATCACGGGGTGGTGCGCATTGTATGGGTGTGTGTTACATTACATTCACTAGTAGGAGTGAGAAAAACATCACGGGGTGGTGCGCATTGTATGGGTGTGTGTTACATTAGATTCACTAGTAGGAGTCAGAAAAACATCACGGGGTGGTGCGCATTGTATGGGTGTGTGTTACATTACATTCACTAGTAGGAGTGAGAAAAACATCACGGGGTGGTGCGCATTGTATGGGTGTGTGTTACATTAGATTCACTAGTCGGAGTGGGAAAAACATCACGGGGTGGTGCGCATTGTATGGGTGTGTGTTACATTAGATTCACTAGTATGAGTGAGAAATTCATCACGGGGTGGTGCGCATTGTATGGGTGTGTGTTACATTACATTCACTAGTAGGGGTGAGAAAAACATCACGTGGTGGTGCGCATTGTATGGGTGTGTGTTACATTAGATTCACTAGTAGGAGTGAGAAAAACATCACGGGGTGGTGCGCATTGTATGGGTGTGTGTTACATTACATTCACTAGTAGGAGTGAGAAAAACATCACGGGGTGGTGCGCATTGTATGGGTGTGTGTTACATTAGATTCACTAGTAGGAGTGAGAAAAACATCACGGGGTGGTGCGCATTGTATGGGTGTGTGTTACATTACATTCACTAGTAGGAGTGAGAAAAACATCACGGGGTGGTGCGCATTGTATGGGTGTTTGTTACATTAGATTCACTAGTAGGAGTGAGAAAGTCATCACGGGGTGGTGCGCATTGTATGGGTGTGTGTTACATTAGATTCACTAGTAGGAGTGAGAAAAACATCACGGGGTGGTGCGCATTGTATGGGTGTTTGTTACATTAGACTCACTAATAGGAGTGAGAAAATCATCACGGGGTGGTGCACATTGTATGGGTGTGTGTTACATTACATTCACTAGTAGGAGTGAGAAAAACATCACGGGGTGGTGCGCATTGTATGGGTGTGTGTTACATTAGATTCACTAGTAGGAGTCAGAAAAACATCACGGGGTGGTGCGCATTGTATGGGTGTGTGTTACATTACATTCACTAGTAGGAGTGAGAAAAACATCACGGGGTGGTGCGCATTGTATGGGTGTGTGTTACATTAGATTCACTAGTAGGAGTGAGAAAAACATCACGGGGTGGTGCGCATTGTATGGGTGTGTGTTACATTACATTCACTAGTAGGAGTGAGAAAAACATCACGTGGTGGTGCATATTGTATGGGTGTGTGTTACATTAGATTCACTAGTAGGAGTGAGAAAAACATCACGGGGTGGTGCGCATTGTATGGGTGTGTGTTACATTACATTCACTAGTAGGAGTGAGAAAAACATCACGGGGTGGTGCGCATTGTATGGGTGTGTGTTACATTAGATTCACTAGTAGGAGTGAGAAAAACATCACGGGGTGGTGCGCATTGTATGGGTGTGTGTTACATTAGATTCACTAGTATTAGTGAGAAAAACATCACGGGGTGGTGCGCATTGTATGGGTGTGTGTTACATTACATTCACTAGTAGGAGTGAGAAAAACATCACGGGGTGGTGCGCATTGTATGGGTGTGTGTTACGTTACATTCACTAGTAGGAGTGAGAAAGTCATCATGGGGTGGTGCGCATTGTATGGGTGTGTGTTACATTACATTCACTAGTAGGAGTGAGAAAAACATCACGGGGTGGTGCGCATTGTATGGGTGTGTGTTACATTAGATTCACTAGTAGGAGTGAGAAAAACATCACGGGGTGGTGCGCATTGTATGGGGGTGTGTTACATTAGATTCACTAGTAGGAGTGAGAAAAACATCACGGGGTGGTGCGCATTGTATGGGTGTGTGTTACATTACATTCACTAGTAGGAGTGAGAAAAACATCACGGGGTGGTGCGCATTGTATGGGTGTTTGTTACATTAGACTCACTAATAGGAGTGAGAAAATCATCACGGGGTGGTGCGCATTGTATGGGTGTGTGTTACATTACATTCACTAGTAGGAGTGAGAAAAACATCACGGGGTGGTGCGCATTGTATGGGTGTGTGTTACATTAGATTCACTAGTAGGAGTCAGAAAAACATCACGGGGTGGTGCGCATTGTATGGGTGTGTGTTACATTACATTCACTAGTAGGAGTGAGAAAAACATCACGGGGTGGTGCGCATTGTATGGGTGTGTGTTACATTAGATTCACTAGTAGGAGTGGGAAAAACATCACGGGGTGGTGCGCATTGTATGGGTGTGTGTTACATTAGATTCACTAGTAGGAGTGAGAAAAACATCACGGGGTGGTGCGCATTGTATGGGTGTGTGTTACATTAGATTCACTAGTAGGAGTGGGAAAAACATCACGGGGTGGTGCGCATTGTATGGGTGTGTGTTACATTAGATTCACTAGTATGAGTGAGAAATTCATCACGGGGTGGTGCGCATTGTATGGGTGTGTGTTACATTACATTCACTAGTAGGGGTGAGAAAAACATCACGTGGTGGTGCGCATTGTATGGGTGTGTGTTACATTAGATTCACTAGTAGGAGTGAGAAAAACATCACGGGGTGGTGCGCATTGTATGGGTGTGTGTTACATTACATTCACTAGTAGGAGTGAGAAAAACATCACGGGGTGGTGCGCATTGTATGGGTGTGTGTTACATTAGATTCACTAGTAGGAGTGAGAAAAACATCACGGGGTGGTGCGCATTGTATGGGTGTGTGTTACATTACATTCACTAGTAGGAGTGAGAAAAACATCACGGGGTGGTGCGCATTGAATGGGTGTTTGTTACATTAGATTCACTAGTAGGAGTGAGAAAGTCATCACGGGGTGGTGCGCATTGTATGGGTGTGTGTTACATTAGATTCACTAGTAGGAGTGAGAAAAGCATCACGGTGTGCTGCGCATTGTATGGGTGTTTGTTACATTAGACTCACTAATAGGAGTGAGAAAATCATCACGGGGTGGTGCGCATTGTATGGGTGTGTGTTACATTACATTCACTAGTAGGAGTGAGAAAAACATCACGGGGTGGTGCGCATTGTATGGGTGTGTGTTACATTAGATTCACTAGTAGGAGTCAGAAAAACATCACGGGGTGGTGCGCATTGTATGGGTGTGTGTTACATTACATTCACTAGTAGGAGTGAGAAAAACATCACGGGGTGGTGCGCATTGTATGGGTGTGTGTTACATTAGATTCACTAGTAGGAGTGAGAAAAACATCACGGGGTGGTGCGCATTGTATGGGTGTGTGTTACATTACATTCACTAGTAGGAGTGAGAAAAACATCACGTGGTGGTGCATATTGTATGGGTGTGTGTTACATTAGATTCACTAGTAGGAGTGAGAAAAACATCACGGGGTGGTGCGCATTGTATGGGTGTGTGTTACATTACATTCACTAGTAGGAGTGAGAAAAACATCACGGGGTGGTGCGCATTGTATGGGTGTGTGTTACATTAGATTCACTAGTAGGAGTGAGAAAAACATCACGGGGTGGTGCGCATTGTATGGGTGTGTGTTACATTAGATTCGCTAGTATTAGTGAGAAAAACATCACGGGGTGGTGCGCATTGTATGGGTGTGTGTTACATTAGATTCACTAGTAGGAGTGAGAAAAACATCACGGGGTGGTGCGCATTGTATGGGTGTGTGTTACATTAGATTCACTAGTAGGAGTGAGAAAAACATCACGGGGTGGTGCGCATTGTATGGGTGTGTGTTACATTACATTCACTAGTAGGAGTGAGAAAAACATCACGGGGTGGTTCGCATTGTATGGGTGTGTGTTACATTACATTCACTAGTAGGAGTGAGAAAAACATCACGGGGTGGTGCGCATTGTATGGGTGTGTGTTACGTTACATTCACTAGTAGGAGTGAGAAAGTCATCATGGGGTGGTGCGCATTGTATGGGTGTGTGTTACATTACATTCACTAGTAGGAGTGAGAAAAACATCACGGGGTGGTGCGCATTGTATGGGTGTGTGTTACATTAGATTCACTAGTAGGAGTGAGAAAAACATCACGGGGTGGTGCGCATTGTATGGGTGTGTGTTACATTAGATTCACTAGTAGGAGTGAGAAAAACATCACGGGGTGGTGCGCATTGTATGGGTGTGTGTTACATTACATTCACTAGCAGGAGTGAGAAAAACATCACGGGGTGGTGCGCATTGTATGGGTGTTTGTTACATTAGACTCACTAATAGGAGTGAGAAAATCATCACGGTGTGGGGCGCATTGTATGGGTGTGTGTTACATTACATTCACTAGTAGGAGTGAGAAAAACATCACGGGGTGGTGCGCATTGTATGGGTGTGTGTTACATTAGATTCACTAGTAGGAGTCAGAAAAACATCACGGGGTGGTGCGCATTGTATGGGTGTGTGTTACATTACATTCACTAGTAGGAGTGAGAAAAACATCACGGGGTGGTGCGCATTGTATGGGTGTGTGTTACATTAGATTCACTAGTAGGAATGGGAAAAACATCACGGGGTGGTGCGCATTGTATGGGTGTGTGTTACATTAGATTCACTAGTATGAGTGAGAAATTCATCACGGGGTGGTGTGCATTGTATGGGTGTGTGTTACATTACATTCACTAGTAGGGGTGAGAAAAACATCACGTGGTGGTGCGCATTGTATGGGTGTGTGTTACATTAGATTCACTAGTAGGAGTGAGAAAAACATCACGGGGTGGTGCGCATTGTATGGGTGTGTGTTACATTACATTCACTAGTAGGAGTGAGAAAAACATCACGGGGTGGTGCGCATTGTATGGGTGTGTGTTACATTAGATTCACTAGTAGGAGTGAGAAAAACATCACGGGGTGGTGAGCATTGTATGGGTGTGTGTTACATTACATTCAGTAGTAGGAGTGAGAAAAACATCACGGGGTGGTGCGCATTGTATGGGTGTTTGTTACATTAGATTCACTAGTAGGAGTGAGAAAGTCATCACGGGGTGGTGCGCATTGTATGGGTGTGTGTTACATTAGATTCACTAGTAGGAGTGAGAAAAACATCACGGGGTGGTGCGCATTGTATGGGTGTTTGTTACATTAGACTCACTAATAGGAGTGAGAAAATCATCACGGGGTGGTGCGCATTGTATGGGTGTGTGTTACATTACATTCACTAGTAGGAGTGAGAAAAACATCACGGGGTGGTGCGCATTGTATGGGTGTGTGTTACATTAGATTCACTAGTAGGAGTCAGAAAAACATCACGGGGTGGTGCGCATTGTATGGGTGTGTGTTACATTACATTCACTAGTAGGAGTGAGAAAAACATCACGGGGTGGTGCGCATTGTATGGGTGTGTGTTACATTAGATTCACTAGTAGGAGTGAGAAAAACATCACGGGGTGGTGCGCATTGTATGGGTGTGTGTTACATTACATTCACTAGTAGGAGTGAGAAAAACATCACGTGGTGGTGCATATTGTATGGGTGTGTGTTACATTAGATTCACTAGTAGGAGTGAGAAAAACATCACGGGGTGGTGCGCATTGTATGGGTGTGTGTTACATTACATTCACTAGTAGGAGTGAGAAAAACATCACGGGGTGGTGCGCATTGTATGGGTGTGTGTTACATTAGATTCACTAGTAGGAGTGAGAAAAACATCACGGGGTGGTGCGCATTGTATGGGTGTGTGTTACATTAGATTCACTAGTAGGAGTGAGAAAAACATCACGGGGTGGTGCGCATTGTATGGGTGTGTGTTACATTAGATTCACTAGTAGGAGTGGGAAAAACATCACGGGGTGGTGCGCATTGTACGGGTGTGTGTTACATTAGATTCACTAGTAGGAGTGAGAAATTCATCACGGGGTGGTGCGAATTGTATGGGTGTGTGTTACATTACATTCACTAGTAGGGGTGAGAAAAACATCACGTGGTGGTGCGCATTGTATGGGTGTGTGTTACATTACATTCACAAGTAGGAGAGAGAAAAACATCACGGGGTGGTGCGCATTGTATGGGTGTGTGTTACATTACATTCACTAGTAGGAGTGAGAAAAACATCACGGGGTGGTGCGCATTGTATGGATGTGTGTTACATTAGATTCACTAGTAGGAGTGAGAAAAACATCACGGGGTGGTGCGCATTGTATGGGTGTGTGTTACATTACATTCACTAGTAGGAGTGAGAAAAACATCACGGGGTGGTGCGCATTGTATGGGTGTGTGTTACATTACATTCACTAGTAGGAGTGAGAAAAACATCACGGGGTGGTGCGCATTGTATGGGTGTGTGTTACATTACATTCACTAGTAGGAGTGAGAAAAACATCACGGGGTGGTGCGCATTGTATGGGTGTGTGTTACATTACATTCACTAGTAGGAGTGAGAAAAACATCACGGGGTGGTGCGCATTGTATGGGTGTGTGTTACATTAGATTCACTAGTAGGAGTGAGAAAAACATCACGGGGTGGTGCGCATTGTATGGGTGTGTGTTACATTAGATTCACTAGTATTAGTGAGAAAAACATCACGGGGTGGTGCGCATTGTATGGGTGTGTGTTACATTAGATTCACTAGTAGGAGTGAGAAAAACATCACGGGGTGGTGCGCATTGTATGGGTGTGTGTTACATTAGATTCACTAGTAGGAGTGAAAAAACATCACGGGGTGGTGCGCATTGTATGGGTGTGTGTTACATTACATTCACTAGTAGGAGTGAGAAAAACATCACGGGGTGGTGCGCATTGTATGGGTGTGTGTTACATTACATTCACTAGTAGGAGTGAGAAAAACATCACGGGGTGGTGCGCATTGTATGGGTGTGTGTTACATTACATTCACTAGTAGGAGTGAGAAAAACATCACGGGGTGGTGCGCATTGTATGGGTGTGTGTTACATTACATTCACTAGTAGGAGTGAGAAAAACATCACGGGGTGGTGCGCATTGTATGGGTGTGTGTTACATTACATTCACTAGTAGGAGTGAGAAAAACATCACGGGGTGGTTCGCATTGTATGGGTGTGTGTTACATTACATTCACTAGTAGGAGTGAGAAAAACATCACGGGGTGGTGCGCATTGTATGGGTGTGTGTTACGTTACATTCACTAGTAGGAGTGAGAAAGTCATCATGGGGTGGTGCGCATTGTATGGGTGTGTGTTACATTACATTCACTAGTAGGAGTGAGAAAAACATCACGGGGTGGTGCGCATTGTATGGGTGTGTGTTACATTAGATTCACTAGTAGGAGTGAGAAAAACATCACGGGGTGGTGCGCATTGTATGGGTGTGTGTTACATTAGATTCACTAGTAGGAGTGAGAAAAACATCACGGGGTGGTGCGCATTGTATGGGTGTGTGTTACATTACATTCACTAGTAGGAGTGAGAAAAACATCACGGGGTGGTTCGCATTGTATGGGTGTGTGTTACATTACATTCACTAGTAGGAGTGAGAAAAACATCACGGGGTGGTGCGCATTGTATGGGTGTGTGTTACGTTACATTCACTAGTAGGAGTGAGAAAGTCATCATGGGGTGGTGCGCATTGTATGGGTGTGTGTTACATTACATTCACTAGTAGGAGTGAGAAAAACATCACGGGGTGGTGCGCATTGTATGGGTGTGTGTTACATTAGATTCACTAGTAGGAGTGAGAAAAACATCACGGGGTGGTGCGCATTGTATGGGTGTGTGTTACATTAGATTCACTAGTAGGAGTGAGAAAAACATCACGGGGTGGTGCGCATTGTATGGGTGTGTGTTACATTACATTCACTAGCAGGAGTGAGAAAAACATCACGGGGTGGTGCGCATTGTATGGGTGTTTGTTACATTAGACTCACTAATAGGAGTGAGAAAATCATCACGGGGTGGGGCGCATTGTATGGGTGTGTGTTACATTACATTCACTAGTAGGAGTGAGAAAAACATCACGGGGTGGTGCGCATTGTATGGGTGTGTGTTACATTAGATTCACTAGTAGGAGTCAGAAAAACATCACGGGGTGGTGCGCATTGTATGGGTGTGTGTTACATTACATTCACTAGTAGGAGTGAGAAAAACATCACGGGGTGGTGCGCATTGTATGGGTGTGTGTTACATTAGATTCACTAGTAGGAATGGGAAAAACATCACGGGGTGGTGCGCATTGTATGGGTGTGTGTTACATTAGATTCACTAGTATGAGTGAGAAATTCATCACGGGGTGGTGTGCATTGTATGGGTGTGTGTTACATTACATTCACTAGTAGGGGTGAGAAAAACATCACGTGGTGGTGCGCATTGTATGGGTGTGTGTTACATTAGATTCACTAGTAGGAGTGAGAAAAACATCACGGGGTGGTGCGCATTGTATGGGTGTGTGTTACATTACATTCACTAGTAGGAGTGAGAAAAACATCACGGGGTGGTGCGCATTGTATGGGTGTGTGTTACATTAGATTCACTAGTAGGAGTGAGAAAAACATCACGGGGTGGTGAGCATTGTATGGGTGTGTGTTACATTACATTCAGTAGTAGGAGTGAGAAAAACATCACGGGGTGGTGCGCATTGTATGGGTGTTTGTTACATTAGATTCACTAGTAGGAGTGAGAAAGTCATCACGGGGTGGTGCGCATTGTATGGGTGTGTGTTACATTAGATTCACTAGTAGGAGTGAGAAAAACATCACGGGGTGGTGCGCATTGTATGGGTGTTTGTTACATTAGACTCATTAATAGGAGTGAGAAAATCATCACGGGGTGGTGCGCATTGTATGGGTGTGTGTTACATTACATTCACTAGTAGGAGTGAGAAAACATCACGGGGTGGTGCGCATTGTATGGGTGTGTGTTACATTAGATTCACTAGTAGGAGTCAGAAAAACATCACGGGGTGGTGCGCATTGTATGGGTGTGTGTTACATTACATTCACTAGTAGGAGTGAGAAAAACATCACGGGGTGGTGCGCATTGTATGGGTGTGTGTTACATTAGATTCACTAGTAGGAGTGAGAAAAACATCACGGGGTGGTGCGCATTGTATGGGTGTGTGTTACATTACATTCACTAGTAGGAGTGAGAAAAACATCACGTGGTGGTGCATATTGTATGGGTGTGTGTTACATTAGATTCACTAGTAGGAGTGAGAAAAACATCACGGGGTGGTGCGCATTGTATGGGTGTGTGTTACATTACATTCACTAGTAGGAGTGAGAAAAACATCACGGGGTGGTGCGCATTGTATGGGTGTGTGTTACATTAGATTCACTAGTAGGAGTGAGAAAAACATCACGGGGTGGTGCGCATTGTATGGGTGTGTGTTACATTAGATTCACTAGTAGGAGTGAGAAAAACATCACGGGGTGGTGCGCATTGTATGGGTGTGTGTTACATTAGATTCACTAGTAGGAGTGGGAAAAACATCACGGGGTGGTGCGCATTGTACGGGTGTGTGTTACATTAGATTCACTAGTAGGAGTGAGAAATTCATCACGGGGTGGTGCGAATTGTATGGGTGTGTGTTACATTACATTCACTAGTAGGGGTGAGAAAAACATCACGTGGTGGTGCGCATTGTATGGGTGTGTGTTACATTACATTCACAAGTAGGAGAGAGAAAAACATCACGGGGTGGTGCGCATTGTATGGGTGTGTGTCACATTACATTCACAGTAGGAGTGAGAAAAACATCACGGGGTGGTGCGCATTGTATGGATGTGTGTTACATTAGATTCACTAGTAGGAGTGAGAAAAACATCACGGGGTGGTGCGCATTGTATGGGTGTGTGTTACATTACATTCACTAGTAGGAGTGAGAAAAACATCACGGGGTGGTGCGCATTGTATGGGTGTGTGTTACATTACATTCACTAGTAGGAGTGAGAAAAACATCACGGGGTGGTGCGCATTGTATGGGTGTGTGTTACATTACATTCACTAGTAGGAGTGAGAAAAACATCACGGGGTGGTGCGCATTGTATGGGTGTGTGTTACATTACATTCACTAGTAGGAGTGAGAAAAACATCACGGGGTGGTGCGCATTGTATGGGTGTGTGTTACATTAGATTCACTAGTAGGAGTGAGAAAAACATCACGGGGTGGTGCGCATTGTATGGGTGTGTGTTACATTAGATTCACTAGTATTAGTGAGAAAAACATCACGGGGTTGGTGCGCATTGTATGGGTGTGTGTTACATTAGATTCACTAGTAGGAGTGAGAAAAACATCACGGGGTGGTGCGCATTGTATGGGTGTGTGTTACATTAGATTCACTAGTAGGAGTGAAAAAACATCACGGGGTGGTGCGCATTGTATGGGTGTGTGTTACATTACATTCACTAGTAGGAGTGAGAAAAACATCACGGGGTGGTTCGCATTGTATGGGTGTGTGTTACATTACATTCACTAGTAGGAGTGAGAAAAACATCACGGGGTGGTGCGCATTGTATGGGTGTGTGTTACGTTACATTCACTAGTAGGAATGAGAAAGTCATCATGGGGTGGTGCGCATTGTATGGGTGTGTGTTACATTACATTCACTAGTAGGAGTGAGAAAAACATCACGGGGTGGTGCGCATTGTATGGGTGTGTGTTACATTAGATTCACTAGTAGGAGTGAGAAAAACATCACGGGGTGGTGCGCATTGTATGGGTGTGTGTTACATTAGATTCACTAGTAGGAGTGAGAAAAACATCACGGGGTGGTGCGCATTGTATGGTTGTGTGTTACATTACATTCACTAGTAGGAGTGAGAAAAACATCACGGGGTGGTGCGCATTGTATGGGTGTTTGTTACATTAGACTCACTAATAGGAGTGAGAAAATCATCACGGGGTGGTGCGCATTGTATGGGTGTGTGTTACATTACATTCACTAGTAGGAGTGAGAAAAACATCACGGGGTGGTGCGCATTGTATGGGTGTGTGTTACATTAGATTCACTAGTAGGAGTCAGAAAATCATCACGGGGTGGTGCGCATTGTATGGGTGTGTGTTACATTACATTCACTAGTAGGGAGTGAGAAAAACATCACGGGGTGGTGCGCATTGTATGGGTGTGTGTTACATTAGATTCACTAGTAGGAGTGGGAAAAACATCACGGGGTGGTGCGCATTGTATGGGTGTGTGTTACATTAGATTCACTAGTAGGAGTGAGAAAAACATCACGGGGTGGTGCGCATTGTATGGGTGTGTGTTACATTAGATTCACTAGTAGGAGTGGGAAAAACATCACGGGGTGGTGCGCATTGTATGGGTGTGTGTTACATTAGATTCACTAGTATGAGTGAGAAATTCATCACGGGGTGGTGCGCATTGTATGGGTGTGTGTTACATTACATTCACTAGTAGGGGTGAGAAAAACATCACGTGGTGGTGCGCATTGTATGGGTGTGTGTTACATTAGATTCACTAGTAGGAGTGAGAAAAACATCACGGGGTGGTGCGCATTGTATGGGTGTGTGTTACATTACATTCACTAGTAGGAGTGAGAAAAACATCACGGGGTGGTGCGCATTGTATGGGTGTGTGTTACATTAGATTCACTAGTAGGAGTGAGAAAAACATCACGGGGTGGTGCGCATTGTATGGGTGTGTGTTACATTACATTCACTAGTAGGAGTGAGAAAAACATCACGGGGTGGTGCGCATTGTATGGGTGTTTGTTACATTAGATTCACTAGTAGGAGTGAGAAAGTCATCACGGGGTGGTGCGCATTGTATGGGTGTGTGTTACATTAGATTCACTAGTAGGAGTGAGAAAAACATCACGGGGTGGTGCGCATTGTATGGGTGTTTGTTACATTAGACTCACTAATAGGAGTGAGAAAATCATCACGGGGTGGTGCGCATTGTATGGGTGTGTGTTACATTACATTCACTAGTAGGAGTGAGAAAAACATCACGGGGTGGTGCGCATTGTATGGGTGTGTGTTACATTAGATTCACTAGTAGGAGTCAGAAAAACATCACGGGGTGGTGCGCATTGTATGGGTGTGTGTTACATTACATTCACTAGTAGGAGTGAGAAAAACATCACGGGGTTGTGCGCATTGTATGGGTGTGTGTTACATTAGATTCACTAGTAGGAGTGAGAAAAACATCACGGGGTGGTGCGCATTGTATGGGTGTGTGTTACATTACATTCACTAGTAGGAGTGAGAAAAACATCACGTGGTGGTGCATATTGTATGGGTGTGTGTTACATTAGATTCACTAGTAGGAGTGAGAAAAACATCACGGGGTGGTGCGCATTGTATGGGTGTGTGTTACATTACATTCACTAGTAGGAGTGAGAAAAACATCACGGGGTGGTGCGCATTGTATGGGTGTGTGTTACATTAGATTCACTAGTAGGAGTGAGAAAAACATCACGGGGTGGTGCGCATTGTATGGGTGTGTGTTACATTAGATTCAGTAGTATTAGTGAGAAAAACATCACGGGGTGGTGCGCATTGTATGGGTGTGTGTTACATTAGATTCACTAGTAGGAGTGAGAAAAACATCACGGGGTGGTGCGCATTGTATGGGTGTGTGTTACATTAGATTCACTAGTAGGAGTGAGAAAAACATCACGGGGTGGTGCGCATTGTATGGGTGTGTGTTACATTACATTCACTAGTAGGAGTGAGAAAAACATCACGGGGTGGTTCGCATTGTATGGGTGTGTGTTACATTACATTCACTAGTAGGAGTGAGAAAAACATCACGGGGTGGTGCGCATTGTATGGGTGTGTGTTACGTTACATTCACTAGTAGGAGTGAGAAAGTCATCATGGGGTGGTGCGCATTGTATGGGTGTGTGTTACATTACATTCACTAGTAGGAGTGAGAAAAACATCACGGGGTGGTGCGCATTGTATGGGTGTGTGTTACATTAGATTCACTAGTAGGAGTGAGAAAAACATCACGGGGTGGTGCGCATTGTATGGGTGTGTGTTACATTAGATTCACTAGTAGGAGTGAGAAAAACATCACGGGGTGGTGCGCATTGTATGGGTGTGTGTTACATTACATTCACTAGTAGGAGTGAGAAAAACATCACGGGGTGGTGCGCATTGTATGGGTGTTTGTTACATTAGACTCACTAATAGGAGTGAGAAAATCATCACGGGGTGGTGCGCATTGTATGGGTGTGTGTTACATTACATTCACTAGTAGGAGTGAGAAAAACATCACGGGGTGGTGCGCATTGTATGGGTGTGTGTTACATTAGATTCACTAGTAGGAGTCAGAAAAACATCACGGGGTGGTGCGCATTGTATGGGTGTGTGTTACATTACATTCACTAGTAGGAGTGAGAAAAACATCACGGGGTGGTGCGCATTGTATGGGTGTGTGTTACATTAGATTCACTAGTAGGAGTGGGAAAAACATCACGGGGTGGTGCGCATTGTATGGGTGTGTGTTACATTAGATTCACTAGTATGAGTGAGAAATTCATCACGGGGTGGTGCGCATTGTATGGGTTTGTGTTACATTACATTCACTAGTAGGGGTGAGAAAAACATCACGTGGTGGTGCGCATTGTATGGGTGTGTGTTACATTAGATTTCACCAGTAGGAGTGAGAAAAACATCACGGGGTGGTGCGCATTGTATGGGTGTGTGTTACATTACATTCACTAGTAGGAGTGAGAAAAACATCACGGGGTGGTGCGCATTGTATGGGTGTGTGTTACATTACATTCACTAGTAGGAGTGAGAAAAACATCACGGGGTGGTGCGCATTGTATGGGTGTTTGTTACATTAGATTCACTAGTAGGAGTGAGAAAGTCATCACGGGGTGGTGCGCATTGTATGGGTGTGTGTTACATTATATTCACTAGTAGGAGTGAGAAAAACATCACGGGGTGGTGCGCATTGTATGGGTGTTTGTTACATTAGACTCACTAATAGGAGTGAAAAAATCATCACGGGTGGTGCGCATTGTATGGGTGTGTGTTACATTACATTCACTAGTAGGAGTGAGAAAAACATCACGGGGTGGTGCGCATTGTATGGGTGTGTGTTACATTAGATTCACTAGTAGGAGTGAGAAAAACATCACGGGGTGGTGCGCATTGTATGGGTGTGTGTTACATTACATTCACTAGTAGGAGTGAGAAAAACATCACGGGGTGGTGCGCATTGTATGGGTGTGTGTTACATTAGATTCACTAGTAGGAGTGAGAAAAACATCACGGGGTGGTGCGCATTGTATGGGTGTGTGTTACATTACATTCACTAGTAGGAGTGAGAAAAACATCACGGGGTGGTGCGCATGTATGGGTGTTTGTTACATTAGATTCACTAGTAGGAGTGAGAAAGTCATCACGGGGTGGTGCGCATTGTATGGGTGTGTGTTACATTAGATTCACTAGTAGGAGTGAGAAAAACATCACGGGGTGGTGCGCATTGTATGGGTGTTTGTTACATTAGACTCACTAATAGGAGTGAAAAAATCATCACGGGGTGGTGCGCATTGTATGGGTGTGTGTTACATTACATTCACTAGTAGGAGTGAGAAAAACATCACGGGGTGGTGCGCATTGTATGGGTGTGTGTTACATTAGATTCACTAGTAGGAGTCAGAAAAACATCACGGGGTGGTGCGCATTGTATGGGTGTGTGTTACATTACATTCACTAGGAGGAGTGAGAAAAACATCACGGGGTGGTGCGCATTGTATGGGTGTGTGTTACATTAGATTCACTAGTAGGAGTGAGAAAAACATCACGGGGTGGTGCGCATTGTATGGGTGTGTGTTACATTACATTCACTAGTAGGAGTGAGAAAAACATCACGTGGTGGTGCATATTGTATGGGTGTGTGTTACATTAGATTCACTAGTAGGAGTGAGAAAAACATCACGGGGTGGTG
Organism: Cavia porcellus; assembly: GCF_034190915.1. NCBI lineage: Eukaryota > Metazoa > Chordata > Mammalia > Rodentia > Caviidae > Cavia > Cavia porcellus. The sequence goes on along the minus strand of NW_026947904.1, from coordinate 59,802 downwards.
CGCATTGTATGGGTGTGTGTTACATTACATTCACTAGTAGGAGTGAGAAAAACATCACGGGGTGGTGCGCATTGTATGGGTGTGTGTTACATTAGATTCACTAGTAGGAGTGAGAAAAACATCACGGGGTGGTGCGCATTGTATGGGTGTGTGTTACATTAGATTCACTAGTAGGAGTGAGAAAAACATCACGGGGTGGTGCGCATTGTATGGGTGTGTGTTACATTAGATTCACTAGTAGGAGTGGGAAAAACATCACGGGGTGGTGCGCATTGTACGGGTGTGTGTTACATTAGATTCACTAGTAGGAGTGAGAAATTCATCACGGGGTGGTGCGAATTGTATGGGTGTGTGTTACATTACATTCACTAGTAGGAGTGAGAAAAACATCACGGGGTGGTGCGCATTGTATGGGTGTGTGTTACATTACATTCACTAGTAGGAGTGAGAAAAACATCACGGGGTGGTGCGCATTGTATGGGTGTGTGTTACATTAGATTCACTAGTAGGAGTGAGAAAAACATCACGGGGTGGTGCGCATTGTATGGGTGTGTTGTACATTACATTCACTAGTAGGAGTGAGAAAAACATCACGGGGTGGTGCGCATTGTATGGGTGTGTGTTACATTACATTCACTAGTAGGAGTGAGAAAAACATCACGGGGTGGTGCGCATTGTATGGGTGTTTGTTACATTCGATTCACTAGTAGGAGTGAGAAAATCATCACGGGGTGGTGCGCATTTTATGGGTGTGTGTTACATTACATTCACTAGTAGGAGTTAGAAAAACATCACGGAGTGGTGCGCATTGTATGGGTGTGTGTTACATTAGATTCACTAGTAGGAGTGAAAAAACATCACGGGGTGGTGCGCATTGTATGGGTGTGTGTTACATTAGATTCACTAGTAGGAGTGAGAAAAACATCACGGGGTGGTGCGCATTGTATGGGTGTGTGTTACATTACATTCACTAGTAGGAGTGAGAAAAACATCACGGGGTGGTGCGCATTGTATGGGTGTGTGTTACATTAGATTCACTAGTAGGAGTCAGAAAAACATCACGGGGTGGTGCGCATTGTATGGGTGTGTGTTACATTACATTCACTAGTAGGAGTGAGAAAAACATCACGGGGTGGTGCGCATTGTATGGGTGTGTGTTACATTAGATTCACTAGTAGGAGTGAGAAAAACATCACGGGGTGGTGCGCATTGTATGGGTGTGTGTTACATTACATTCACTAGTAGGAGTGAGAAAAACATCACGGGGTGGTGCATATTGTATGGGTGTGTGTTACATTAGATTCACTAGTAGGAGTGAGAAAACATCACGGGGTGGTGCGCATTGTATGGGTGTGTGTTACATTACATTCACTAGTAGGAGTGAGAAAAACATCACGGGGTGGTGCGCATTGTATGGGTGTGTGTTACATTAGATTCACTAGTAGGAGTGAGAAAAACATCACGGGGTGGTGCGCATTGTATGGGTGTGTGTTACATTAGATTCACTAGTAGGAGTGAGAAAAACATCACGGGGTGGTGCGCATTGTATGGGTGTGTGTTACATTAGATTCACTAGTAGGAGTGGGAAAAACATCACGGGGTGGTGCGCATTGTATGGGTGTGTGTTACATTAGATTCACTAGTAGCAGTGAGAAATTCATCACGGGGTGGTGCGCATTGTATGGGTGTGTGTTACATTACATTCACTAGTAGGAGTGAGAAAAACATCACGTGGTGGTGCGCATTGTATGGGTGTGTGTTACATTAGATTCACTAGTAGGAGTGAGAAAAACATCACGGGGTGGTGCGCATTGTATGGGTGTGTGTTACATTACATACACTAGTAGGAGTGAGAAAAACATCACGGGGTGGTGCGCATTGTATGGGTGTGTGTTACATTAGATTCACTAGTAGGAGTGAGAAAAACATCACGGGGTGGTGCGCATTGTATGGGTGTGTGTTACATTACATTCACTAGTAGGAGTGAGAAAAACATCACGGGGGGGTGCGCATTGTATGGGTGTGTGTTGCATTACATTCACTAGTAGGAGTGAGAAAAACATCACGGGGTGGTGCGCATTGTATGGGTGTGTGTTACATTAGATTCACTAGTAGGAGTGAGAAAAACATCACGGGGTGGTGCGCATTGTATGGGTGTGTGTTACATTACATTCACTAGTAGGAGTGAGAAAATCATCACGGGGTGGTTAGCATTGTATGGGTGTGTGTTACATTACATTCACTAGTAGGAGTGAGAAAAACATCACGGGGTGGTGCGCATTGTATGGGTGTTTGTTACATTCGATTCACTAGTAGGAGTGAGAAAATCATCACGGGGTGGTGCGCATTTTATGGGTGTGTGTTACATTACATTCACTAGTAGGAGTTAGAAAAACATCACGGAGCGGTGCGCATTGTATGGGTGTGTGTTACATTAGATTCACTAATAGGAGTGAAAAAACATCACGGGGTGGTGCGCATTGTATGGGTGTGTGTTACATTAGATTCACTAGTAGGAGTGAGAAAAACATCACGGGGTGGTGCGCATTGTATGGGTGTGTGTTACATTACATTCACTAGTAGGAGTGAGAAAACATCACGGGGTGGTGCGCATTGTGTGGGTGTGTGTTACATTACATTCACTAGTAGGAGTGAGAAAATCATCACGGGGTGGTGCACATTGTATGGGTGTGTGTTACATTACATTCACTAGTAGGAGTCAGAAAAACATCACGGGGTGGTGCGCATTGTATGGGTGTGTGTTACATTCACTAGTAGGAGTGAGAAAAACATCACGGGGTGGTGCGCATTGTATGGGTGTGTGTTACATTACATTCACTAGTAGGAGTGAGAAAAACATCACGGGGTGGTGAGCATTGTATGGGTGTGTGTTACATTACATTCACTAGTAGGAGTGAGAAAAACATCACGGGGTGGTGCGCATTGTATGGGTGTTTGTTACATTCGATTCACTAGTAGGAGTGAGACAAACATCACGGGGTGGTGCGCATTGTATGGGTGTGTGTTACATTACATTCACTAGTAGGAGTGAGAAAATCATCACGGGGTGGTGCGCATTGTATGGGTGTGTGTTACATTAGATTCACTAGTAGGAGTGAGAAAAACATCACGGGGTGGTGCGCCTTGTATGGGTGTGTGTTACATTAGATTCACTAGTAGGAGTGAGAAACCCATCACGGGGTGGTGCGCATTGTATGGGTGTGTGTTACATTAGATTCACTATTAGGAGTGAGAAAAACATCACGTGGTGGTGCGCATTGTATGGGTGTGTGTTACATTACATTCACTAGTAGGAGTGTAAAACATCACGGGGTGGTGCGCATTGTATGGGTGTGTGTTACATTAGATTCACTAGTAGGAGTGAGAAAAACATCACGGGGTGGTGCGCATTGTATGGGTGTGTGTTACATTAGATTCACTAGTAGGAGTGAAAAAACATCACGGGGTGGTGCGCATTGTATGGGTGTGTGTTACATTACATTCACTAGTAGGAGTGAGAAAAACATCACGGGGTGGTGCGCATTGTATGGGTGTGTGTTACATTAGATTCACTAGTAGGAGTGAGAAAAACATCACGGGGTGGTGCGCATTGTATGGGTGTGTGTTACATTACATTCACTAGTAGGAGTGAGAAAAACATCACGGTGTGGTGCGCATTGTATGGGTGTGTGTTACATTAGATTCACTAGTAGGAGTGAGAAAAACATCACGGGGTGGTGCGCATTGTATGGGTTTGTGTTACATTACATTCACTAGTAGGAGTGAGAAAAACATCACGGGGGGGTGCGCATTGTATGGGTGTGTGTTGCATTACATTCACTAGTAGGAGTGAGAAAAACATCACGGGGTGGTGCGCATTGTATGGGTGTGTGTTACATTAGATTCACTAGTAGGAGTGAGAAAAACATCACGGGGTGGTGCGCATTGTATGGGTGTGTGTTACATTACATTCACTAGTAGGAGTGAGAAAATCATCACGGGGTGGTTAGCATTGTATGGGTGTGTGTTACATTACATTCACTAGTAGGAGTGAGAAAAACATCACGGGGTGGTGCGCATTGTATGGGTGTTTGTTACATTCGATTCACTAGTAGGAGTGAGAAAATCATCACGGGGTGGTGCGCATTTTATGGGTGTGTGTTACATTACATTCACTAGTAGGAGTTAGAAAAACATCACGGAGTGGTGCGCATTGTATGGGTGTGTGTTACATTAGATTCACTAATAGGAGTGAAAAAACATCACGGGGTGGTGCGCATTGTATGGGTGTGTGTTACATTAGATTCACTAGTAGGAGTGAGAAAAACATCACGGGGTGGTGCGCATTTTATGGGTGTGTGTTACATTACATTCACTAGTAGGAGTGAGAAAAACATCACGGGGTGGTGCGCATTGTGTGGGTGTGTGTTACATTACATTCACTAGTAGGAGTGAGAAAAACATCACGGGGTGGTGCGCATTGTGTGGGTGTGTGTTACATTACATTCACTAGTAGGAGTGAGAAAATCATCACGGGGTGGTGCACATTGTATGGGTGTGTGTTACATTACATTCACTAGTAGGAGTCAGAAAAACATCACGGGGTGGTGCGCATTGTATGGGTGTGTGTTACATTCACTAGTAGGAGTGAGAAAAACATCACGGGGTGGTGCGCATTGTATGGGTGTGTGTTACATTACATTCACTAGTAGGAGTGAGAAAAACATTACGGGGTGGTGAGCATTGTATGGGTGTGTGTTACATTACATTCACTAGTAGGAGTGAGAAAAACATCACGGGGTGGTGCGCATTGTATGGGTGTTTGTTACATTCGATTCACTAGTAGGAGTGAGACAAACATCACGGGGTGGTGGGCATTGTATGGGTGTGTGTTACATTACATTCACTAGTAGGAGTGAGAAAATCATCACGGGGTGGTGCGCATTGTATGGGTGTGTGTTACATTACATTCACTAGTAGGAGTGAGAAAAACATCACGGGGTGGTGCGCATTGTATGGGTGTGTGTTACATTAGATTCACTAGTAGGAGTGAGAAAACCATCACGGGGTGGTGCGCATTGTATGGGTGTGTGTTACATTAGATTCACTATTAGGAGTGAGAAAAACATCACGTGGTGGTGCGCATTGTATGGGTGTGTGTTACATTACATTCACTAGTAGAAGTGTAAAACATCACGGGGTGGTGCGCATTGTATGGGTGTGTGTTACATTAGATTCACTAGTAGGAGTGAGAAAAACATCACGGGGTGGTGCGCATTGTATGGGTGTGTGTTACATTAGATTCACTAATAGGAGTGAAAAAACATCACGGGGTGGTACGCATTGTATGGGTGTGTGTTACATTACATTCACTAGTAGGAGTGAGAAAAACATCACGGGGTGGTGCGCATTGTATGGGTGTGTGTTACATTACATTCACTAGTAGGAGTGAGAAAAACATCACGCGGTGGTGCGCATTGTATGGGTGTGTGTTACATTACATTCACTAGTAGGAGTGAGAAAAACATCACGGGGTGGTGCGCATTGTATGGGTGTGTTACATTAGATTCACTAGTAGGAGTGAGAAAAACATCACGGGGTGGTGCGCATTGTATGGGTGTGTGTTACATTACATACACTAGAAATAGTGAGAAAAACATCACGGGGTGGTGCGCATTGTATGGGTGTGTGTTACATTACATTCACTAGTAGGAGTGAGAAAAACATCACGGGGTGGTGCACATTGTATGGGTGTGTGTTACATTACATTCACTAGTAGGAGTGAGAAAAACATCACGGGGTGGTGCGCATTGTATGGGTGTGTGTTACATTACATTCACTAGTAGGAGTGAGAAAAACATCACGGGGTGGTGCACATTGTATGGGTGTGTGTTACATTACATTCACTAGTAGGAGTGAGAAAAACATCACGGGGTGGTGCGCATTGTATGGGTGTGTGTTACATTACATTCACTAGTAGGAGTGAGAAAAACATCACGGGGTGGTGCGCATTGTATGGGTGTGTGTTACATTAGATTCACTAGTAGGAGTGAGAAAAACATCACGGGGTGGTGCGCATTGTATGGGTGTGTGTTACATTACATTCACTAGTAGGAGTGAGAAAAACATCACGGGGTGGTGCATATTGTATGGGTGTGTGTTACATTAGATTCACTAGTAGGAGTGAGAAAAACATCACGGGGTGGTGCGCATTGTATGGGTGTGTGTTACATTACATTCACTAGTAGGAGTGAGAAAAACATCACGGGGTGGTGCGCATTGTATGGGTGTGTGTTACATTAGATTCACTAGTAGGAGTGAGAAAAACATCACGGGGTGGTGCGCATTGTATGGGTGTGTGTTACATTAGATTCACTAGTAGGAGTGAGAAAAACATCACGGGGTGGTGCGCATTGTATGGGTGTGTGTTACATTAGATTCACTAGTAGGAGTGGGAAAAACATCACGGGGTGGTGCGCATTGTATGGGTGTGTGTTACATTAGATTCTCTAGTAGGAGTGAGAAATTCATCACGGGGTGGTGCGCATTGTATGGGTGTGTGTTACATTACATTCACTAGTAGGGGTGAGAAAAACATCACGTGGTGGTGCGCATTGTATGGGTGTGTGTTACATTAGATTCACTAGTAGGAGTGAGAAAAACATCACGGGGTGGTGCGCATTGTATGGGTGTGTGTTACATTACATACACTAGTAGGAGTGAGAAAAACATCACGGGGTGGTGCGCATTGTATGGGTGTGTGTTACATTAGATTCACTAGTAGGAGTGAGAAAAACATCACGGGGTGGTGCGCATTGTATGGGTGTGTGTTACATTACATTCACTAGTAGGAGTGAGAAAAACATCACGGGGGGGTGCGCATTGTATGGGTGTGTGTTGCATTACATTCACTAGTAGGAGTGAGAAAAACATCACGGGGTGGTGCGCATTGTATGGGTGTGTGTTACATTAGATTCACTAGTAGGAGTGAGAAAAACATCACGGGGTGGTGCGCATTTTATGGGTGTGTGTTACATTACATTCACTAGTAGGAGTGAGAAAATCATCACGGGGTGGTTAGCATTGTATGGGTGTGTGTTACATTACATTCACTAGTAGGAGTGAGAAAAACATCACGGGGTGGTGCGCATTGTATGGGTGTTTGTTACATTCGATTCACTAGTAGGAGTGAGAAAATCATCACGGGGTCGTGCGCATTTTATGGGTGTGTGTTACATTACATTCACTAGTAGGAGTTAGAAAAACATCACGGAGCGGTGCGCATTGTATGGGTGTGTGTTACATTCACTAGTAGGAGTGAGAAAAACATCACGGGGTGGTGCGCATTGTATGGGTGTGTGTTACATTACATTCACTAGTAGGAGTGAGAAAAACATCACGGGGTGGTGAGCATTGTATGGGTGTGTGTTACATTACATTCACTAGTAGGAGTGAGAAAAACATCACGGGGTGGTGCGCATTGTATGGGTGTTTGTTACATTCGATTCACTAGTAGGAGTGAGACAAACATCACGGGGTGGTGCGCATTGTATGGGTGTGTGTTACATTACATTCAATAGTAGGAGTGAGAAAATCATCACGGGGTGGTGCGCATTGTATGGGTGTGTGTTACATCACATTCACTAGTAGGAGTGAGAAAAACATCACGGGGTGGTGCGCATTGTATGGGTGTGTGTTACATTAGATTCACTAGTAGGAGTGAGAAAACCATCACGGGGTGGTGCGCATTGTATGGGTGTGTGTTACATTAGATTCACTATTAGGAGTGAGAAAAACATCACGTGGTGGTGCGCATTTTATGGGTGTGTGTTACATTACATTCACTAGTAGGAGTGTAAAACATCACGGGGTGGTGCGCATTGTATGGGTGTGTGTTACATTAGATTCACTAGTAGGAGTGAGAAAAACATCACGGGGTGGTGCGCATTGTATGGGTGTGTGTTACATTAGATTCACTAGTAGGAGTGAAAAAACATCACGGGGTGGTGCGCATTGTATGGGTGTGTGTTACATTACATTCACTAGTAGGAGTGAGAAAAACATCACGGGGTGGTGCGCATTGTATGGGTGTGTGTTACATTAGATTCACTAGTAGGAGTGAGAAAAACATCACGGGGTGGTGCGCATTGTATGGGTGTGTGTTACATTACATTCACTAGTAGGAGTGAGAAAAACATCACGGGGTGGTGCGCATTGTATGGGTGTGTGTTACAGTAGATTTACTAGTAGGAGTGAGAAAAACATCACGGGGTGGTGCGCATTGTATGGGTTTGTGTTACATTACATTCACTAGTAGGAGTGAGAAAAACATCACGGGGGGGTGCGCATTGTATGGGTGTGTGTTGCATTACATTCACTAGTAGGAGTGAGAAAAACATCACGGGGTGGTGCGCATTGTATGGGTGTGTGTTACATTAGATTCACTAGTAGGAGTGAGAAAAACATCACGGGGTGGTGCGCATTGTATGGGTGTGTGTTACATTACATTCACTAGTAGGAGTGAGAAAATCATCACGGGGTGGTTAGCATTGTATGGGTGTGTGTTACATTACATTCACTAGTAGGAGTGAGAAAAACATCACGGGGTGGTGCGCATTGTATGGGTGTTTGTTACATTCGATTCACTAGTAGGAGTGAGAAAATCATCACGGGGTGGTGCGCATTTTATGGGTGTGTGTTACATTACATTCACTAGTAGGAGTTAGAAAAACATCACGGAGTGGTGCGCATTGTATGGGTGTGTGTTACATTAGATTCACTAATAGGAGTGAAAAAACATCACGGGGTGGTGCGCATTGTATGGGTGTGTGTTACATTAGATTCACTAGTAGGAGTGAGAAAAACATCACGGGGTGGTGCGCATTGTATGGGTGTGTGTTACATTACATTCACTAGTAGGAGTGAGAAAAACATCACGGGGTGGTGCGCATTGTGTGGGTGTGTGTTACATTACATTCACTAGTAGGAGTGAGAAAAACATCACGGGGTGGTGCGCATTGTGTGGGTGTGTGTTACATTACATTCACTAGTAGGAGTGAGAAAATCATCACGGGGTGGTGCACATTGTATGGGTGTGTGTTACATTACATTCACTAGTAGGAGTCAGAAAAACATCACGGGGTGGTGCGCATTGTATGGGTGTGAGTTACATTCACTAGTAGGAGTGAGAAAAACATCACGGGGTGGTGCGCATTGTATGGGTGTGTGTTACATTACATTCACTAGTAGGAGTGAGAAAAACATTACGGGGTGGTGAGCATTGTATGGGTGTGTGTTACATTACATTCACTAGTAGGAGTGAGAAAAACATCACGGGGTGGTGCGCATTGTATGGGTGTTTGTTACATTCGATTCACTAGTCGGAGTGAGACAAACATCACGGGGTGGTGGGCATTGTATGGGTGTGTGTTACATTACATTCACTAGTAGGAGTGAGAAAATCATCACGGGGTGGTGCGCATTGTATGGGTGTGTGTTACATTACATTCACTAGTAGGAGTGAGAAAAACATCACGGGGTGGTGCGCATTGTATGGGTGTGTGTTACATTAGATTCACTAGTAGCAGTGAGAAAACCATCACGGGGTGGTGCGCATTGTATGGGTGTGTGTTACATTAGATTCACTATTAGGAGTGAGAAAAACATCACGTGGTGGTGCGCATTGTATGGGTGTGTGTTACATTACATTCACTAGTAGAAGTGTAAAACATCACGGGGTGGTGCGCATTGTATGGGTGTGTGTTACATTAGATTCACTAGTAGGAGTGAGAAAAACATCACGGGGTGGTGCGCATTGTATGGGTGTGTGTTACATTAGATTCACTAATAGGAGTGAAAAAACATCACGGGGTGGTACGCATTGTATGGGTGTGTGTTACATTACATTCACTAGTAGGAGTGAGAAAAACATCACGGGGTGGTGCGCATTGTATGGGTGTGTGTTACATTACATTCACTAGTAGGAGTGAGAAAAACATCACGCGGTGGTGCGCATTGTATGGGTGTGTGTTACATTACATTCACTAGTAGGAGTGAGAAAAACATCACGGGGTGGTGCGCATTGTATGGGTGTGTTACATTAGATTCACTAGTAGGAGTGAGAAAAACATCACGGGGTGGTGCGCATTGTATGGGTGTGTGTTACATTACATACACTAGAAATAGTGAGAAAAACATCACGGGGTGGTGCGCATTGTATGGGTGTGTGTTACATTACATTCACTAGTAGGAGTGAGAAAAACATCACGGGGTGGTGCACATTGTATGGGTGTGTGTTACATTACATTCACTAGTAGGAGTGAGAAAAACATCACGGGGTGGTGCGCATTGTATGGGTGTGTGTTACATTACATTCACTAGTAGGAGTGAGAAAAACATCACGGGGTGGTGCGCATTGTATGGGTGTGTGTTACATTAGATTCACTAGTATTAGTGAGAAAAACATCACCGGGTGGTGCGCATTGTATGGGTGTGTGTTACATTAGATTCACCAGTAGGAGTGAGAAAAACATCACGGGGTGGTGCGCATTGTATGGGTGTGTGTTACATTAGATTCACTAGTAGGAGTGAGAAAAACATCACGGGGTGGTGCGCATTGTATGGGTGTGTGTTACATTACATTCACAAGTAGGAGTGAGAAAAACATCACGGGGTGGTGCGCATTGTATGGGTGTGTGTTACATTAGATTCACTAGTAGGAGTGAGAAAAACATCACGGGGTGGTGCGCATTGTATGGGTGTGTGTTACATTACATACACTAGAAATAGTGAGAAAAACATCACGGGGTGGTGCGCATTGTATGGGTGTGTGTTACATTACATTCACTAGTAGGAGTGAGAAAAACATCACGGGGTGTTGCACATTGTATGGGTGTGTGTTACATTACATTCACTAGTAGGAGTGAGAAAAACATCACGGGGTGGTGCGCATTGTATGGGTGTGTGTTACATTACATTCACTAGTAGGAGTGAGAAAAACATCACGGGGTGGTGCGCATTGTATGGGTGTGTGTTACATTAGATTCACTAGTATTAGTGAGAAAAACATCACCGGGTGGTGCGCATTGTATGGGTGTGTGTTACATTAGATTCACCAGTAGGAGTGAGAAAAACATCACGGGGTGGTGCGCATTGTATGGGTGTGTGTTACATTAGATTCACTAGTAGGAGTGAGAAAAACATCACGGGGTGGTGCGCATTGTATGGGTGTGTGTTACATTACATTCACAAGTAGGAGTGAGAAAAACATCACGGGGTGGTGCGCATTGTATGGGTGTGTGTTACATTAGATTCACTAGTAGGAGTGAGAAAAACATCACGGGGTGGTGCGCATTGTATGGGTGTGTGTTACATTAGATTCACTAGTAGGAGTGAGAAAAACATCACGGGGTGGTGCGCATTGTATGGGTGTGTGTTACATTACATTCACTAGTAGGAGTGAGAAAAACATCACGGGGTGGTGCGCATTGTATGGGTGTGTGTTACATTACATTCACTAGTAGGAGTGAGAAAAACATCACGGGGTGGTGCGCATTGTATGGGTGTGTGTTACATTACATTCACTAGTAGGAGTGAGAAAAATATCACGGGGTGGTGCGCATTGTATGGGTGTTTGTTACATTAGATTCACTAGTAGGAGTGAGAAAGTCATCACGGTGTGGTGTGCATTGTATGGGTGTGTGTTACATTACATTCACTAGTAGGAGTGAGAAAAACATCACGGGGTGGTGCGCATTGTATGGGTGTGTGTTACATTAGATTCACTAGTAGCAGTGAGAAAACCATCACGGGGTGGTGCGCATTGTATGGGTGTGTGTTACATTAGATTCACTATCAGGAGTGAGAAAAACATCACGTGGTGGTGCGCATTGTATGGGTGTGTGTTACATTACATTCACTAGTAGAAGTGTAAAACATCACGGGGTGGTGCGCATTGTATGGGTGTGTGTTACATTAGATTCACTAGTAGGAGTGAGAAAAACATCACGGGGTGGTGCGCATTGTATGGGTGTGTGTTACATTAGATTCACTAATAGGAGTGAAAAAACATCACGGGGTGGTACGCATTGTATGGGTGTGTGTTACATTACATTCACTAGTAGGAGTGAGAAAAACATCACGGGGTGGTGCGCATTGTATGGGTGTGTGTTACATTACATTCACTAGTAGGAGTGAGAAAAACATCACGCGGTGGTGCGCATTGTATGGGTGTGTGTTACATTACATTCACTAGTAGGAGTGAGAAAAACATCACGGGGTGGTGCGCATTGTATGGGTGTGTTACATTAGATTCACTAGTAGGAGTGAGAAAAACATCACGGGGTGGTGCGCATTGTATGGGTGTGTGTTACATTACATACACTAGAAATAGTGAGAAAAACATCACGGGGTGGTGCGCATTGTATGGGTGTGTGTTACATTACATTCACTAGTAGGAGTGAGAAAAACATCACGGGGTGGTGCACATTGTATGGGTGTGTGTTACATTACATTCACTAGTAGGAGTGAGAAAAACATCACGGGGTGGTGCGCATTGTATGGGTGTGTGTTACATTACATTCACTAGTAGGAGTGAGAAAAACATCACGGGGTGGTGCGCATTGTATGGGTGTGTGTTACATTAGATTCACTAGTATTAGTGAGAAAAACATCACCGGGTGGTGCGCATTGTATGGGTGTGTGTTACATTAGATTCACCAGTAGGAGTGAGAAAAACATCACGGGGTGGTGCGCATTGTATGGGTGTGTGTTACATTAGATTCACTAGTAGGAGTGAGAAAAACATCACGGGGTGGTGCGCATTGTATGGGTGTGTGTTACATTACATTCACAAGTAGGAGTGAGAAAAACATCACGGGGTGGTGCGCATTGTATGGGTGTGTGTTACATTAGATTCACTAGTAGGAGTGAGAAAAACATCACGGGGTGGTGCGCATTGTATGGGTGTGTGTTACATTACATACACTAGAAATAGTGAGAAAAACATCACGGGGTGGTGCGCATTGTATGGGTGTGTGTTACATTACATTCACTAGTAGGAGTGAGAAAAACATCACGGGGTGTTGCACATTGTATGGGTGTGTGTTACATTACATTCACTAGTAGGAGTGAGAAAAACATCACGGGGTGGTGCGCATTGTATGGGTGTGTGTTACATTACATTCACTAGTAGGAGTGAGAAAAACATCACGGGGTGGTGCGCATTGTATGGGTGTGTGTTACATTAGATTCACTAGTATTAGTGAGAAAAACATCACCGGGTGGTGCGCATTGTATGGGTGTGTGTTACATTAGATTCACCAGTAGGAGTGAGAAAAACATCACGGGGTGGTGCGCATTGTATGGGTGTGTGTTACATTAGATTCACTAGTAGGAGTGAGAAAAACATCACGGGGTGGTGCGCATTGTATGGGTGTGTGTTACATTACATTCACAAGTAGGAGTGAGAAAAACATCACGGGGTGGTGCGCATTGTATGGGTGTGTGTTACATTAGATTCACTAGTAGGAGTGAGAAAAACATCACGGGGTGGTGCGCATTGTATGGGTGTGTGTTACATTAGATTCACTAGTAGGAGTGAGAAAAACATCACGGGGTGGTGCGCATTGTATGGGTGTGTGTTACATTACATTCACTAGTAGGAGTGAGAAAAACATCACGGGGTGGTGCGCATTGTATGGGTGTGTGTTACATTACATTCACTAGTAGGAGTGAGAAAAACATCACGGGGTGGTGCGCATTGTATGGGTGTGTGTTACGTTACATTCACTAGTAGGAGTGAGAAAGTCATCATGGGGTGGTGCGCATTGTATGGGTGTGTGTTACATTACATTCACTAGTAGGAGTGAGAAAAACATCACGGGGTGGTGCGCATTGTATGGGTGTGTGTTACATTAGATTCACTAGTAGGAGTGAGAAAAACATCACGGGGTGGTGCGCATTGTATGGGTGTGTGTTACATTACATTCACTAGTAGGAGTGAGAAAAACATCACGGGGTGGTGCGCATTGTATGGGTGTGTGTTACATTAGATTCACTAGTAGGAGTGAGAAAAACATCACGGGGTGGTGCGCATTGTATGGGTGTGTGTTACATTAGATTCACTAGTAGGAGTGAGAAAAACATCAAGGGGTGGTGCGCATTGTATGGGTGTGTGTTACATTACATTCACTAGTAGGAGTGAGAAAAACATCACGGGGTGGTGCGCATTGTATGGGTGTGTGTTACATTAGATTCACTAGTAGGAGTGAGAAAAACATCACGGGGTGGTGCGCATTGTATGGGTGTGTGTTACATTACATTCACTAGTAGGAGTGAGAAAATCATCACGGGGTGGTTAGCATTGTATGGGTGTGTGTTACATTACATTCACTAGTAGGAGTGAGAAAAACATCACGGTGTGGTGCGCATTGTATGGGTGTGTGTTACATTACATTCACTAGTAGGAGTGAGAAAAACCTCACGGGGTGGTGCGCATTGTGTGGGTGTGTGTTACATTACATTCACTAGTAGGAGTGAGAAAAACATCACGGGGTGGTGCGCATTGTATGGGTGTGTGTTACATTAGATTCACTAGTAGGAGTGAGAAAAACATCACGGGGTGGTGCGCATTGTATGGGTGTGTGTTACATTACATTCACTAGTAGGAGTGAGAAAAACATCACGGGGTGGTGCGCATTGTATGGGTGTGTGTTACATTACATTCACTAGTAGGAGTGAGAAAAACATCACGGGGTGGTGCGCATTGTATGGGTGTTTGTTACATTAGATTCACTAGTAGGAGTGAGAAAGTCATCACGGGGTGGTGCGCATTGTATGGGTGTGTGTTACATTACATTCACTAGTAGGAGTGAGAAAAACATCACGGGGTGGTGCGCATTGTATGGGTGTGTGTTACATTAGATTCACTAGTAGGAGTGAGAAAAACATCACGTGGTGGTGCGCATTGTATGGGTGTGTGTTACATTACATTCACTAGTAGGAGTGAGAAAAACATCACGGGGTGGTGCGCATTGTATGGGTGTGTGTTACATTAGATTCACTAGTAGGAGTGAGAAAAACATCACGGGGTGGTGCGCATTGTATGGGTGTGTGTTACATTAGATTCACTAGTAGGAGTGAGAAAAACATCACGGGGTGGTGCGCATTGTATGGGTGTGTGTTACATTACATTCACTAGTAGGAGTGAGAAATACATCACGGGGTGGTGCGCATTGTATGGGTGTGTGTTACATTAGATTCACTAGTAGGAGTGAGAAAAACATCACGGGGTGGTGCGCATTGTATGGGTGTGTGTTACATTACATTCACTAGTAGGAGTGAGAAAATCATCACGGGGTGGTTAGCGTTGTATGGGTGTGTGTTACATTACATTCACTAGTAGGAGTGAGAAAAACATCACGGGGTGGTGCGCATTGTACGGGTGTGTGTTACATTACATTCACTAGTAGGAGTGAGAAAAACATCACGGGGTGGTGCGCATTGTATGGGTGTGTGTTACATTACATTCACTAGTAGGAGTGAGAAAAACATCACGGGGTGGTGCGCATTGTATGGGTGTTTGTTACATTAGACTCACTAATAGGAGTGAGAAAATCATCACGGGGTGGTGCGCATTGTATGGGTGTGTGTTACATTACATTCACTAGTAGGAGTGAGAAAAACATCACGGGGTGGTGCGCATTGTATGGGTGTGTGTTACATTAGATTCACTAGTAGGAGTCAGAAAAACATCACGGGGTGGTGCGCATTGTATGGGTGTGTGTTACATTACATTCACTAGTAGGAGTCAGAAAAACATCACGGGGTGGTGCGCATTGTATGGGTGTGTGTTACATTACATTCACTAGTAGGAGTGAGAAAAACATCACGGGGTGGTGCGCATTGTATGGGTGTGTGTTAGATTACATTCACTAGTAGGAGTGAGAAAAACATCACGGGGTGGTGCGCATTGTATGGGTGTGTGTTACATTACATTCACTAGTAGGAGTGAGAAAAACATCACGGGGTGGTGCGCATTGTATGGGTGTGTGTTACATTACATTCACTAGTAGGAGTGAGAAAAACATCACGGGGTGGTGCGCATTGTATGGGTGTGTGTTACATTAGATTCACTAGTAGGAGTGAGAAAAACATCACGGGGTGGTGCGCATTGTATGGGTGTGTGTTACATTAGATTCACTAGTAGGAGTGAGAAAAACATCACGGGGTGGTGCGCATTGTATGGGTTTGTGTTACATTAGATTCACTAGTAGGAGTGAGAAAGTCATCACGGGGTGGTGCGCATTGTATGGGTGTGTGTTACATTAGATTCACTAGTAGGAGTGAGAAAAACATCACGGGGTGGTGCGCATTGTATGGGTGTGTGTTACATTAGATTCACTAGTAGGAGTGAGAAAAACATCACGGGGTGGTGCGCATTGTATGGGTTTGTGTTACATTAGATTCACTAGTAGGAGTGAGAAAGTCATCACGGGGTGGTGCGCATTGTATGGGTGTGTGTTACATTACATTCACTAGTAGGGGTGAGAAAAACATCACGGGGTGGTGCGCATTGTATGGGTGTGTGTTACATTAGATTCACTAGTAGGGGTGAGAAAAACATCACGGGGTGGTGCGCATTGTATGGGTGTGTGTTACATTAGATTCACTAGTAGGAGTGAGAAAAACATCACGTGGTGGTGCGCATTGTATGGGTGTGTGTTACATTACATTCACTAGTAGGAGTGAGAAAAACATCACGGGGTGGTGCGCATTGTATGGGTGTGTGTTACATTACATTCACTAGTAGGAGTGAGAAAAACATCACGGGGTGGTGCGCATTGTATGGGTGTGTGTTACATTAGATTCACTAGTAGGAGTGAGAAAAACATCACGGGGTGGTGCGCATTGTATGGGTGTGTGTTGCATTACATTCACTAGTAGGAGTGAGAAAATCATCACGGGGTGGTTAGCATTGTATGGGTGTGTGTTACATTACATTCACTAGTAGGAGTGAGAAAAACATCTCGGGGTGGTGCGCATTGTATGGGTGTTTGTTACATTCGATTCACTAGTAGGAGTGAGAAAATCATCACGGGGTGGTGCGCATTGTATGGGTGTGTGTTACATTACATTCACTAGTAGGAGTTAGAAAAACATCACGGAGTGGTGCGCATTGTATGGGTGTGTGTTACATTAGATTCACTAGTAGGAGTGAAAAAACATCACGGGGTGGTGCGCATTTTATGGGTGTGTGTTACATTAGATTCACTAGTAGGAGTGAGAAAAACATCACGGGGTGGTGCGCATTGTATGGGTGTGTGTTACATTACATTCACTAGTAGGAGTGAGAAAAACATCACGGGGTGGTGCGCATTGTGTGGGTGTGTGTTACATTACATTCACTAGTAGGAGTGAGAAAAACATCACGGGGTGGTGCGCATTGTGTGGGTGTGTGTTACATTACATTCACTAGTAGGAGTGAGAAAATCCTCACGGGGTGGTGCGCATTGTATGGGTGTGTGTTACATTACATTCACTAGTAGGAGTGAGAAAAACATCACGGGGTGGTGCGCATTGTATGGGTGTGTGTTACATTCACTAGTAGGAGTGAGAAAAACATCACGGGGTGGTGCGCATTGTATGGGTGTGTGTTACATTACATTCACTAGTAGGAGTGAGAAAAACATCACGGGGTGGTGAGCATTGTATGGGTGTGTGTTACATTACATTCACTAGTAGGAGTGAGAAAAACATCACGGGGTGGTGCGCATTGTATGGGTGTGTGTTACATTACATTCACTAGTAGGAGTGAGAAAAACATCACGGGGTGGTGCGCATTGTATGGGTGTGTGTTACATTACATTCACTAGTAGGAGTGAGAAAAACATCACGGGATGGTGCACATTGTATGGGTGTGTGTTACATTACATTCACTAGTAGGAGTGAGAAAAACATCACGGGGTGGTGCGCATTGTATGGGTGTGTGTTACATTACATTCACTAGTAGGAGTGAGAAAAACATCACGGGGTGGTGCGCATTGTATGGGTGTGTGTTACATTAGATTCACTAGTAGGAGTGAGAAAAACATCACGGGGTGGTGCGCATTGTATGGGTGTGTGTTACATTACATTCACTAGTAGGAGTGAGAAAATCATCACGGGGTGGTTAGCATTGTATGGGTGTGTGTTACATTACATTCACTAGTAGGAGTGAGAAAAACATCACGGGGTGGTGCGCATTGTATGGGTATTTGTTACATTCGATTCACTAGTAGGAGTGAGAAAATCATCACGGGGTGGTGCGCATTTTATGGGTGTGTGTTACATTACATTCACTAGTAGGAGTTAGAAAAACATCACGGAGTGGTGCGCATTGTATGGTTGTGTGTTACATTAGATTCACTAGTAGGAGTGAGAAAAACATCACGGGGTGGTGCGCATTGTATGGGTGTGTGTTACATTACATTCACTAGTAGGGGTGAGAAAAACATCACGGGGTGGTGCGCATTGTATGGGTGTGTGTTACATTACATTCACTAGTAGGAGTGAGAAAAATATCACGGGGTGGTGCGCATTGTATGGGTGTTTGTTACATTAGATTCACTAGTAGGAGTGAGAAAGTCATCACGGTGTGGTGTGCATTGTATGGGTGTGTGTTACATTACATTCACTAGTAGGAGTGAGAAAAACATCACGGGGTGGTGCTCATTGTATGGGTGTGTGTTACATTACATTCACTAGTAGGAGTGAGAAAAACATCACGGGGTGGTGCGCATTGTATGGGTGTGTGTTACATTAGATTCACTAGTAGGAGTGAGAAAAACATCACGGGGTGGTGCGCATTGTATGGGTGTGTGTTACATTAGATTCACTAGTAGGAGTGAGAAAAACATCACGGGGTGGTGCGCATTGTATGGGTGTGTGTTACATTACATTCACTAGTAGGAGTGAGAAAAACATCACGGGGTGGTGCGCATTGTATGGGTGTGTGTTACATTAGATTCACTAGTAGGAGTGAGAAAAACATCACGGGGTGGTGCGCATTGTATGGGTGTGTGTTACATTACATTCACTAGTAGGAGTGAGAAAATCATCACGGGGTGGTGCGCATTGTATGGGTGTGTGTTACATTAGATTCACTAGTAGGAGTCAGAAAAACATCACGGGGTGGTGCGCATTGTATGGGTGTGTGTTACATTACATTCACTAGTAGGAGTGAGAAAAACATCACGGGGTGGTGCGCATTGTATGGGTGTGTGTTACATTACATTCACTAGTAGGAGTGAGAAAAACATCAACGGGGTGGTGCTGATTGTATGGGTGTTTGTTACATTAGATTCACTAGTAGGAGTTAGAAAATCATCACGGGGTGGTGCGCATTGTATGGGTGTGTGTTACATTACATTCAATAGTAGGAGTGAGAAATACATCACGGGGTGGTGCGCATTGTATGGGTGTGTGTTACATTACGTTCACTAGTATGAGTGAGAAAAACATCACGGGGTGGTGCGCATTGTATGGGTGTTTGTTACATTACATTCACTAGTAGGAGTGAGAAAAACATCACGGGGTGGTGCGCATTGTATGGGTGTGTGTTACATGAGATTCACTATTAGGAGTGAGAAAAACATCACGGGGTGGTGCGCATTGTATGGGTGTTTGTTACATTCGATTTACTAGTAGGAGTGAGAAAATCATCACGGGGTGGTGCGCATTTTATGGGTGTGTGTTACATTACATTCACTAGTAGGAGTTAGAAAAACATCACGGAGTGGTGCGCATTGTATGGGTGTGTGTTACATTAGATTCACTAGTAGGAGTGAAAAACATCACGGGGTGGTGCGCATTGTATGGGTGTGTGTTACATTAGATTCACTAGTAGGAGTGAGAAAAACATCACGGGGTGGTGCGCATTGTATGGGTGTGTGTTACATTACATTCACTAGTAGGAGTGAGAAAAACATCACGGGGTGGTGCGCATTGTGTGGGTGTGTGTTACATTACATTCACTAGTAGGAGTGAGAAAAACATCACGGGGTGGTGCGCATTGTGTGGGTGTGTGTTACATTAAATTCACTAGTAGGAGTGAGAAAATCATCACGGGGTGGTGCGCATTGTATGGGTGTGTGTTACATTAGATTCGCTAGTAGGAGTGAGAAAAACATCACGGGGTTGTGCGCATTGTATGGGTGTGTGTTACATTAGATTCACTAGTAGGAGTGAGAAAAACATCACGGGGTGGTGCGCATTGTATGGGTGTGTGTTACATTACATTCACTAGTAGGAGTGAGAAACACATCACGGGGTGGTGCGCATTGTATGGGTGTGTGTTACATTAGATTCACTAGTAGGAGTGAGAAAAACATCACGGGGTGTTGCGCATTGTATTGGTGTGTGTTACATTACATTCACTAGTAGGAGTGAGAAAAACATCACGGGGTGGTGCGCTTTGTATGGGTGTGTGTTACATTACATTCACTAGTAGGAGTGAGAATAACATCACGGGGTGGTGCGCATTGTATGGGTGTGTGTTACATTACATTCACTAGTAGGAGTGAGAAAAACATCACGGCGTGGTGCGCATTGTATGGGTGTGTGTTACATTAGATTCGCTAGTAGGAGTGAGAAAAACATCACGGGGTGGTGCGCATTGTATGGGTGTGTGTTACATTAGATTCACTAGTAGGAGTGAGAAAAACATCACGGGGTGGTGCGCATTGTATGGGTGTGTGTTACATTACATTCACTAGTAGGAGTGAGAAAAACATCACGGGGTGGTGCGCATTGTATGGGTGTTTGTTACATTAGATTCACTAGTAGGAGTGAGAAAGTCATCACGGGGTGGTGCGCATTGTATGGGTGTGTGTTACATTAGATTCACTAATAGGAGTGAGAAAAACATCACGGGGTGGTGCGCATTGTATGGGTGTGTGTTACATTACATTCACTAGTAGGAGTGAGAAAACCATCACGGGGTGGTGCGCATTGTATGGGTGTGTGTTACATTACATTCACTAGTAGGAGTGAGAAAAACATCACGGGGTGGTGCGCATTGTATGGGTGTGTGTTACATTACATTCACTAGTAGGAGTGAAAAAACATCACGGGGTGGTGCGCATTTTATGGGTGTGTGTTACATTAGATTCACTAGTAGGAGTGAGAAAAACATCACGGGGTGGTGTGCATTGTATGGGTGTGTGTTACATTACATTCACTAGTAGGAGTGAGAAAAACATCACGGGGTGGTTCGCATTGTGTGGGTGTGTGTTACATTACATTCACTAGTAGGAGTGAGAGAAACATCACGGGGTGGTGCGCATTGTGTGGGTGTGTGTTACATTACATTCACTAGTAGGAGTGAGAAAATCCTCACGGGGTGGTGCGCATTGTATGGGTGTGTTTACATTACATTCACTAGTAGGAGTGAGAAAAACATCACGGGGTGGTGCGCATTGTATGGGTGTGTGTTACATTCACTAGTAGGAGTGAGAAAAACATCACGGGGTGGTGCGCATTGTATGGGTGTGTGTTACATTACATTCACTAGTAGGAGTGAGAAAAACATCACGGGGTGGTGAGCATTGTATGGGTGTGTGTTACATTACATTCACTAGTAGAAGTGAGAAAAACATCACGGGGTGGTGCGCATTGTATGGGTGTGTGTTACATTACATTCACTAGTAGGAGTGAGAAAAACATCACGGGGTGGTGCGCATTGTATGCGTGTGTGTTACATTACATTCACTAGTAGGAGTGAGAAAAACATCACGGGATGGTGCACATTGTATGGGTGTGTGTTACATTACATTCACTAGTAGGAGTGAGAAAAACATCACGGGGTGGTGCGCATTGTATGGGTGTGTGTTACATTACATTCACTAGTAGGAGTGAGAAAAACATCACGGGGTGGTGCGCATTGTATGGGTGTGTGTTACATTAGATTCACTAGTAGGAGTGAGAAAAAAATCACGGGGTGGTGCGCATTGTATGGGTGTGTGTTACATTACATTCACTAGTAGGAGTGAGAAAATCATCACGGGGTGGTTAGCATTGTATGGGTGTGTGTTACATTACATTCACTAGTAGGAGTGAGAAAAACATCACGGGGTGGTGCGCATTGTATGGGTATTTGTTACATTCGATTCACTAGTAGGAGTGAGAAAATCATCACGGGGTGGTGCGCATTTTATGGGTGTGTGTTACATTACATTCACTAGTAGGAGTTAGAAAAACATCACGGAGTGGTGCGCATTGTATGGTTGTGTGTTTACATTAGATTCACTAGTAGGAGTGAGAAAAACATCACGGGGTGGTGCGCATTGTATGGGTGTGTGTTACATTACATTCACTAGTAGGGGTGAGAAAAACATCACGGGGTGGTGCGCATTGTATGGGTGTGTGTTACATTACATTCACTAGTAGGAGTGAGAAAAACATCACGGGGTGGTGCGCATTGTATGGGTGTTTGTTACATTAGATTCACTAGTAGGAGTGAGAAAGTCATCACGGTGTGGTGTGCATTGTATGGGTGTGTGTTACATTACATTCACTAGTAGGAGTGAGAAAAACATCACGGGGTGGTGCGCATTGTATGGGTGTGTGTTACATTACATTCACTAGTAGGAGTGAGAAAAACATCACGGGGTGGTGCGCATTGTATGGGTGTGTGTTACATTAGATTCACTAGTAGGAGTGAGAAAAACATCACGGGGTGGTGCGCATTGTATGGGTGTGTGTTACATTAGATTCACTAGTAGGAGTGAGAAAAACATCACGGGGTGGTGCGCATTGTATGGGTGTGTGTTACATTACATTCACTAGTAGGAGTGAGAAAATCATCACGGGGTGGTGCGCATTGTATGGGTGTGTGTTACATTAGATTCACTAGTAGGAGTCAGAAAAACATCACGGGGTGGTGCGCATTGTATGGGTGTGTGTTACATTACATTCACTAGTAGGAGTGAGAAAAACATCACGGGTGGTGCGCATTGTATGGGTGTGTGTTACATTACATTCACTAGTAGGAGTGAGAAAAACATCAACGGGGTGGTGCGGATTGTATGGGTGTTTGTTACATTAGATTCACTAGTAGGAGTTAGAAAATCATCACGGGGTGGTGCGCATTGTATGGGTGTGTGTTACATTACATTCAATAGTAGGAGTGAGAAATACATCACGGGGTGGTGCGCATTGTATGGGTGTGTGTTACATTACGTTCACTAGTATGAGTGAGAAAAACATCACGGGGTGGTGCGCATTGTATGGGTGTTTGTTACATTACATTCACTAGTAGGAGTGAGAAAAACATCACGGGGTGGTGCGCATTGTATGGGTGTGTGTTACATGAGATTCACTATTAGGAGTGTGAAAAACATCACGGGGTGGTGCGCATTGTATGGGTGTGTGTTACATTACATTCACTAGTAGGAGTGAAAAAGTGAAAAAACATCACGGGGTGGTGCGCATTTTATGGGTGTGTGTTACATTAGATTCACTAGTAGGAGTGAGAAAAACATCACGGGGTGGTGTGCATTGTATGGGTGTGTGTTACATTACATTCACTAGTAGGAGTGAGAAAAACATCACGGGGTGGTGCGCATTGTATGGGTGTGTGTTACATTACATTCACTAGTAGGAGTGAGAAACACATCACGGAGTGGTGCGCATTGTATGGGTGTGTTACATTAGATTCACTAGTAGGAGTGAGAAAAACATCACGGGGTGTTGCGCATTGTATTGGTGTGTGTTACATTACATTCACTAGTAGGAGTGAGAAAAACATCACGGGGTGGTGCGCTTTGTATGGGTGTGTGTTACATTACATTCACTAGTAGGAGTGAGAATAACATCACGGGGTGGTGCGCATTGTATGGGTGTGTGTTACATTACATTCACTAGTAGGAGTGAGAAAAACATCACGGCGTGGTGCGCATTGTATGGGTGTGTGTTACATAAGATTCGCTAGTAGGAGTGAGAAAAACATCACGGGGTGGTGCGCATTGTATGGGTGTGTGTTACATTAGATTCACTAGTAGGAGTGAGAAAAACATCACGGGGTGGTGCGCATTGTATGGGTGTGTGTTACATTACATTCACTAGTAGGAGTGAGAAAAACATCACGGGGTGGTGCGCATTGTATGGGTGTTTGTTACATTAGATTCACTAGTAGGAGTGAGAAAGTCATCACGGGGTGGTGCGCATTGTATGGGTGTGTGTTACATTAGATTCACTAATAGGAGTGAGAAAAACATCACGGGGTGGTGCGCATTGTATGGGTGTGTGTTACATTACATTCACTAGTAGGAGTGAGAAAAACATCACGGGGTGGTGCGCATTGTATGGGTGTGTGTTACATTACATTCACTAGTAGGAGTGAGAAAAACATCACGGGGTGGTGCGCATTGTATGGGTGTGTGTTACATTACATTCACTAGTAGGAGTGAAAAAACATCACGGGGTGGTGCGCATTTTATGGGTGTGTGTTACATTAGATTCACTAGTAGGAGTGAGAAAAACATCACGGGGTGGTGTGCATTGTATGGGTGTGTGTTACATTACATTCACTAGTAGGAGTGAGAAAAACATCACGGGGTGGTGCGCATTGTGTGGGTGTGTGTTACATTACATTCACTAGTAGGAGTGAGAAAAACATCACGGGGTGGTGCGCATTGTGTGGGTGTGTGTTACATTACATTCACTAGTAGGAGTGAGAAAATCCTCACGGGGTGGTGCGCATTGTATGGGTGTGTGTTACATTACATTCACTAGTAGGAGTGAGAAAAACATCACGGGTGGTGCGCATTGTATGGGTGTGTGTTACATTCACTAGTAGGAGTGAGAAAAACATCACGGGGTGGTGCGCATTTTATGGGTGTGTGTTACATTACATTCACTAGTAGGAGTGAGAAAAACATCACGGGGTGGTGAGCATTGTATGGGTGTGTGTTACATTACATTCACTAGTAGGAGTGAGAAAAACATCACGGGGTGGTGCGCATTGTATGGGTGTGTGTTACATTACATTCACTAGTAGGAGTGAGAAAAACATCACGGGGTGGTGCGCATTGTATGGGTGTGTGTTACATTACATTCACTAGTAGGAGTGAGAAAACATCACGGGATGGTGCACATTGTATGGGTGTGTGTTACATTACATTCACTAGTAGGAGTGAGAAAAACATCACGGGGGTGGTGCGCATTGTATGGGTGTGTGTTACATTACATTCACTAGTAGGAGTGAGAAAAACATCACGGGGTGGTGCGCATTGTATGGGTGTGTGTTACATTAGATTCACTAGTAGGAGTGAGAAAAAAATCACGGGGTGGTGCGCATTGTATGGGTGTGTGTTACATTACACTCACTAGTAGGAGTGAGAAAATCATCACGGGGTGGTTAGCATTGTATGGGTGTGTGTTACATTACATTCACTAGTAGGAGTGAGAAAAACATCACGGGGTGGTGCGCATTGTATGGGTGTGTGTTACATTACATTCACTAGTAGGAGTGAGAAAAACATCACGGGGTGGTGCGCATTGTATGGGTGTGTGTTACATTACATTCACTAGTAGGAGTGAGAAAAACATCAACGGGGTGGTGCGGATTGTATGGGTGTTTGTTACATTAGATTCACTAGTAGGAGTTAGAAAATCATCACGGGGTGGTGCGCATTGTATGGGTGTGTGTTACATTACATTCAATAGTAGGAGTGAGAAATACATCACGGGGTGGTGCGCATTGTATGGGTGTGTGTTACATTACGTTCACTAGTATGAGTGAGAAAAACATCACGGGGTGGTGCGCATTGTATGGGTGTTTGTTACATTACATTCACTAGTAGGAGTGAGAAAAACATCACGGGGTGGTGCGCATTGTGTGGGTGTGTGTTACATTACATTCACTAGTAGGAGTGAGAAAAACATCACGGGGTGGTGCGCATTGTGTGGGTGTGTGTTACATTACATTCACTAGTAGGAGTGAGAAAATCCTCACGGGGTGGTGCGCATTGTATGGGTGTGTGTTACATTACATTCACTAGTAGGAGTGAGAAAAACATCACGGGGTGGTGAGCATTGTATGGGTGTGTGTTACATTACATTCACTAGTAGGAGTGAGAAAAACATCACGGGGTGGTGCGCATTGTATGGGTGTGTGTTACATTACATTCACTAGTAGGAGTGAGAAAAACTCACGGGGTGGTGCGCATTGTATGGGTGTGTGTTACATTACATTCACTAGTAGGAGTGAGAAAAACCATCACGGGATGGTGCACATTGTATGGGTGTGTGTTACATTACATTCACTAGTAGGAGTGAGAAAAACATCACGGGGTGGTGCGCATTGTATGGGTGTGTGTTACATTACATTCACTAGTAGGAGTGAGAAAAACATCACGGGGTGGTGCGCATTGTATGGGTGTGTGTTACATAGATTCACTAGTAGGAGTGAGAAAAAATCACGGGGTGGTGCGCATTGTATGGGTGTGTGTTACATTACATTCACTAGTAGGAGTGAGAAAATCATCACGGGGTGGTTAGCATTGTATGGGTGTGTGTTACATTACATTCACTAGTAGGAGTGAGAAAAACATCACGGGGTGGTGCGCATTGTATGGGTATTTGTTACATTCGATTCACTAGTAGGAGTGAGAAAATCATCACGGGGTGGTGCGCATTTTATGGGTGTGTGTTACATTACATTCACTAGTAGGAGTTAGAAAAACATCACGGAGTGGTGCGCATTGTATGGTTGTGTGTTACATTAGATTCACTAGTAGGAGTGAGAAAAACATCACGGGGTGGTGCGCATTGTATGGGTGTGTGTTACATTACATTCACTAGTAGGGGTGAGAAAAACATCACGGGGTGGTGCGCATTGTATGGGTGTGTTACATTACATTCACTAGTAGGAGTGAGAAAAACATCACGGGGTGGTGCGCATTGTATGGGTGTGTGTTACATTACATTCACTAGTAGGGGTGAGAAAAACATCACGGGGTGGTGCGCATTGTATGGGTGTGTGTTACATTACATTCACTAGTAGGAGTGAGAAAAACATCACGGGGTGGTGCGCATTGTATGGGTGTTTGTTACATTAGATTCACTAGTAGGAGTGAGAAAGTCATCACGGTGTGGTGTGCATTGTATGGGTGTGTGTTACATTACATTCACTAGTAGGAGTGAGAAAAAATCACGGGGTGGTGCGCATTGTATGGGTGTGTGTTACATTACATTCACTAGTAGGAGTGAGAAAAACATCACGGGGTGGTGCGCATTGTATGGGTGTGTGTTACATTAGATTCACTAGTAGGAGTGAGAAAAACATCACGGGGTGGTGCGCATTGTATGGGTGTGTGTTACATTAGATTCACTAGTAGGAGTGAGAAAAACATCACGGGGTGGTGCGCATTGTATGGGTGTGTGTTACATTACATTCACTAGTAGGAGTGAGAAAAACATCACGGGGTGGTGCGCATTGTATGGGTGTGTGTTACATTAGATTCACTAGTAGGAGTGAGAAAAACTTCACGGGGTGGTGCGCATTGTATGGGTGTGTGTTACATTACATTCACTAGTAGGAGTGAGAAAATCATCACGGGGTGGTGCGCATTGTATGGGTGTGTGTTACATTAGATTCACTAGTAGGAGTCAGAAAAACATCACGGGGTGGTGCGCATTGTATGGGTGTGTGTTACATTACATTCACTAGTAGGAGTGAGAAAAACATCACGGGGTGGTGCGCATTGTATGGGTGTGTGTTACATTACATTCACTAGTAGGAGTGAGAAAAACATCAACGGGGTGGTGCGGATTGTATGGGTGTTTGTTACATTAGATTCACTAGTAGGAGTTAGAAAATCATCACGGGGTGGTGCGCATTGTATGGGTGTGTGTTACATTACATTCAATAGTAGGAGTGAGAAATACATCAACGGGGTGGTGCGCATTGTATGGGTGTGTGTTACATTTCGTTCACTAGTATGAGTGAGAAAAACATCACGGGGTGGTGCGCATTGTATGGGTGTTTGTTACATTACATTCACTAGTAGGAGTGAGAAAAACATCACGGGGTGGTGCGCATTGTATGGGTGTGTGTTACATGAGATTCACTATTAGGAGTGAGAAAAACATCACGGGGTGGTGCGCATTGTATGGGTGTTTGTTACATTCGATTTACTAGTAGGAGTGAGAAAATCATCACGGGGTGGTGCGCATTTTATGGGTGTGTGTTACATTACATTCACTAGTAGGAGTTAGAAAAACATCACGGAGTGGTGCGCATTGTATGGGTGTGTGTTACATTAGATTCACTAGTAGGAGTGAAAAAACATCACGGGGTGGTGCGCATTGTATGGGTGTGTGTTACATTAGATTCACTAGTAGGAGTGAGAAAAACATCACGGGGTGGTGCGCATTGTATGGGTGTGTGTTACATTACATTCACTAGTAGGAGTGAGAAAAACATCACGGGGTGGTGCGCATTGTATGGGTGTGTGTTACATTACATTCACTAGTAGGAGTGAGAAAAACATCACGGGATGGTGCACATTGTATGGGTGTGTGTTACATTACATTCACTAGTAGGAGTGAGAAAAACATCACGGGTGGTGCGCATTGTATGGGTGTGTGTTACATTACATTCACTAGTAGGAGTGAGAAAAACATCACGGGGTGGTGCGCATTGTATGGGTGTGTGTTACATTAGATTCACTAGTAGGAGTGAGAAAAAAATCACGGGGTGGTGCGCATTGTATGGGTGTGTGTTACATTACACTCACTAGTAGGAGTGAGAAAATCATCACGGGGTGGTTAGCATTGTATGGGTGTGTGTTACATTACATTC
Source organism: Cavia porcellus (assembly GCF_034190915.1). Taxonomy (NCBI): domain Eukaryota; kingdom Metazoa; phylum Chordata; class Mammalia; order Rodentia; family Caviidae; genus Cavia; species Cavia porcellus. The sequence goes on along the minus strand of NW_026947904.1, from coordinate 30,959 downwards.
ACTAGTAGGAGTGAGAAAAACATCACGGGGTGGTGCGCATTGTATGGGTGTGTGTTACATTACATTCACTAGTAGGAGTGAGAAAAACATCACGGGGTGGTGCGCATTGTATGGGTGTGTGTTACATTACATTCACTAGTAGGAGTGAGAAAAACATCAACGGGGTGGTGCGGATTGTATGGGTGTTTGTTACATTAGATTCACTAGTAGGAGTTAGAAAATCATCACGGGGTGGTGCGCATTGTATGGGTGTGTGTTACATTACATTCAATAGTAGGAGTGAGAAATACATCACGGGGTGGTGCGCATTGTATGGGTGTGTGTTACATTACGTTCACTAGTATGAGTGAGAAAAACATCACGGGGTGGTGCGCATTGTATGGGTGTTTGTTACATTACATTCACTAGTAGGAGTGAGAAAAACATCACGGGGTGGTGCGCATTGTGTGGGTGTGTGTTACATTACATTCACTAGTAGGAGTGAGAAAAACATCACGGGGTGGTGCGCATTGTGTGGGTGTGTGTTACATTACATTCACTAGTAGGAGTGAGAAAATCCTCACGGGGTGGTGCGCATTGTATGGGTGTGTGTTACATTACATTCACTAGTAGGAGTGAGAAAAACATCACGGGGTGGTGAGCATTGTATGGGTGTGTGTTACATTACATTCACTAGTAGGAGTGAGAAAAACATCACGGGGTGGTGCGCATTGTATGGGTGTGTGTTACATTACATTCACTAGTAGGAGTGAGAAAAACATCACGGGGTGGTGCGCATTGTATGGGTGTGTGTTACATTACATTCACTAGTAGGAGTGAGAAAAACATCACGGGATGGTGCACATTGTATGGGTGTGTGTTACATTACATTCACTAGTAGGAGTGAGAAAAACATCACGGGGTGGTGCGCATTGTATGGGTGTGTGTTACATTACATTCACTAGTAGGAGTGAGAAAAACATCACGGGGTGGTGCGCATTGTATGGGTGTGTGTTACATTAGATTCACTAGTAGGAGTGAGAAAAAATCACGGGGTGGTGCGCATTGTATGGGTGTGTGTTACATTACATTCACTAGTAGGAGTGAGAAAATCATCACGGGGTGGTTAGCATTGTATGGGTGTGTGTTACATTACATTCACTAGTAGGAGTGAGAAAAACATCACGGGGTGGTGCGCATTGTATGGGTATTTGTTACATTCGATTCACTAGTAGGAGTGAGAAAATCATCACGGGGTGGTGCGCATTTTATGGGTGTGTGTTACATTACATTCACTAGTAGGAGTTAGAAAAACATCACGGAGTGGTGCGCATTGTATGGTTGTGTGTTACATTAGATTCACTAGTAGGAGTGAGAAAAACATCACGGGGTGGTGCGCATTGTATGGGTGTGTGTTACATTACATTCACTAGTAGGGGTGAGAAAAACATCACGGGGTGGTGCGCATTGTATGGGTGTGTGTTACATTACATTCACTAGTAGGAGTGAGAAAAACATCACGGGGTGGTGCGCATTGTATGGGTGTGTGTTACATTACATTCACTAGTAGGGGTGAGAAAAACATCACGGGGTGGTGCGCATTGTATGGGTGTGTGTTACATTACATTCACTAGTAGGAGTGAGAAAAACATCACGGGGTGGTGCGCATTGTATGGGTGTTTGTTACATTAGATTCACTAGTAGGAGTGAGAAAGTCATCACGGTGTGGTGTGCATTGTATGGGTGTGTGTTACATTACATTCACTAGTAGGAGTGAGAAAAACATCACGGGGTGGTGCGCATTGTATGGGTGTGTGTTACATTACATTCACTAGTAGGAGTGAGAAAAACATCACGGGGTGGTGCGCATTGTATGGGTGTGTGTTACATTAGATTCACTAGTAGGAGTGAGAAAAACATCACGGGGTGGTGCGCATTGTATGGGTGTGTGTTACATTAGATTCACTAGTAGGAGTGAGAAAAACATCACGGGGTGGTGCGCATTGTATGGGTGTGTGTTACATTACATTCACTAGTAGGAGTGAGAAAACATCACGGGGTGGTGCGCATTGTATGGGTGTGTGTTACATTAGATTCACTAGTAGGAGTGAGAAAAACTTCACGGGGTGGTGCGCATTGTATGGGTGTGTGTTACATTACATTCACTAGTAGGAGTGAGAAAATCATCACGGGGTGGTGCGCATTGTATGGGTGTGTGTTACATTAGATTCACTAGTAGGAGTCAGAAAAACATCACGGGGTGGTGCGCATTGTATGGGTGTGTGTTACATTACATTCACTAGTAGGAGTGAGAAAAACATCACGGGGTGGTGCGCATTGTATGGGTGTGTGTTACATTACATTCACTAGTAGGAGTGAGAAAAACATCAACGGGGTGGTGCGGATTGTATGGGTGTTTGTTACATTAGATTCACTAGTAGGAGTTAGAAAATCATCACGGGGTGGTGCGCATTGTATGGGTGTGTGTTACATTACATTCAATAGTAGGAGTGAGAAATACATCACGGGGTGGTGCGCATTGTATGGGTGTGTGTTACATTTCGTTCACTAGTATGAGTGAGAAAAACATCACGGGGTGGTGCGCATTGTATGGGTGTTTGTTACATTACATTCACTAGTAGGAGTGAGAAAAACATCACGGGGTGGTGCGCATTGTATGGGTGTGTGTTACATGAGATTCACTATTAGGAGTGAGAAAAACATCACGGGGTGGTGCGCATTGTATGGGTGTTTGTTACATTCGATTTACTAGTAGGAGTGAGAAAATCATCACGGGGTGGTGCGCATTTTATGGGTGTGTGTTACATTACATTCACTAGTAGGAGTTAGAAAAACATCACGGAGTGGTGCGCATTGTATGGGTGTGTGTTACATTAGATTCACTAGTAGGAGTGAAAAAACATCACGGGGTGGTGCGCATTGTATGGGTGTGTGTTACATTAGATTCACTAGTAGGAGTGAGAAAAACATCACGGGGTGGTGCGCATTGTATGGGTGTGTGTTACATTACATTCACTAGTAGGAGTGAGAAAAACATCACGGGGTGGTGCGCATTGTGTGGGTGTGTGTTACATTACATTCACTAGTAGGAGTGAGAAAAACATCACGGGGTGGTGCGCATTGTGTGGGTGTGTGTTACATTACATTCACTAGTAGGAGTGAGAAAATCATCACGGGGTGGTGCGCATTGTATGGGTGTGTGTTACATTAGATTCGCTAGTAGGAGTGAGAAAAACATCACGGGGTGGTGCGCATTGTATGGGTGTGTGTTACATTAGATTCACTAGTAGGAGTGAGAAAAACATCACGGGGTGGTGCGCATTGTATGGGTGTGTGTTACATTACATTCACTAGTAGGAGTGAGAAACACATCACGGGGTGGTGCGCATTGTATGGGTGTGTGTTACATTAGATTCACTAGTAGGAGTGAGAAAAACATCACGGGGTGTTGCGCATTGTATTGGTGTGTGTTACATTACATTCACTAGTCGGAGTGAGAAAAACATCACGGGGTGGTGCGCTTTGCATGGGTGTGTGTTACATTACATTCACTAGTAGGAGTGAGAATAACATCACGGGGTGGTGCGCATTGTATGGGTGTGTGTTACATTACATTCACTAGTAGGAGTGAGAAAAACATCACGGCGTGGTGCGCATTGTATGGGTGTGTGTTACATTAGATTCGCTAGTAGGAGTGAGAAAAACATCACGGGGTGGTGCCCATTGTATGGGTGTGTGTTACATTAGATTCACTAGTAGGAGTGAGAAAAACATCACGGGGTGGTGCGCATTGTATGGGTGTGTGTTACATTACATTCACTAGTAGGAGTGAGAAAAACATCACGGGGTGGTGCGCATTGTATGGGTGTTTGTTACATTAGATTCACTAGTAGGAGTGAGAAAGTCATCACGGGGTGGTGCGCATTGTATGGGTGTGTGTTACATTAGATTCACTAATAGGAGTGAGAAAAACATCACGGGGTGGTGCGCATTGTATGGGTGTGTGTTACATTACATTCACTAGTAGGAGTGAGAAAAACATCACGGGGTGGTGCGCATTGTATGGGTGTGTGTTACATTACATTCACTAGTAGGAGTGAGAAAAACATCACGGGGTGGTGCGCATTGTATGGGTGTGTGTTACATTACATTCACTAGTAGGAGTGAGAAAAACATCACGGGGTGGTGCGCATTGTATGGGTGTGTGTTACATTACATTCACTAGTAGGAGTGAGAAAAACATCACGGGGTGGTGCGCATTGTATGGGTGTGTGTTACATTACATTCACTAGTAGGAGTGAGAAAATCATCACGGGGTGGTGCGCATTGTATGGGTGTGTGTTACATTACATTCACTAGTAGGAGTGAGAAAAACATCACGGGGTGGTGCGCATTGTATGGGTGTGTGTTACATGAGATTCACTAGTAGGAGTGAGAAAAACATCACGGGGTGGTGCGCATTGTATGGGTGTGTGTTACATTACATTCACTAGTAGGAGTGAGAAAAACATCACGGGGTGGTGCGCATTGTGTGGTTGTGTGTTACATTACATTCACTAGTAGGAGTGAGAAAAACATCACGGGGTGGTGCGCATTGTGTGGGTGTGTGTTACATTACATTCACTAGTAGGAGTGAGAAAATCATCACGGGGTGGTGCGCATTGTATGGGTGTGTGTTACATTACATTCACTAGTAGGAGTGAGAAAAACATCACGGGGTGGTGCGCATTGTATGGGTGTGTGTTACATTAGATTCACTAGTAGGAGTCAGAAAAACATCACGGGGTGGTGCGCATTGTATGGGTGTGTGTTACATTACATTCACTAGTAGGAGTCAGAAAAACATCACGGGGTGGTGCGCATTGTATGGGTGTGTGTTACATTAGATTCACTAGTAGGAGTGAGAAAAACATCACGGGGTGGTGCGCATTGTATGGGTGTGTGTTACATTACATTCACTAGTAGGAGTGAGAAAAACATCACGGGGTGGTGCGCATTGTATGGGTGTGTGTTACATTACATTCACTAGTAGGAGTGAGAAAAACATCACGGGGTGGTGCGCATTGTATGGGTGTGTGTTACATTACATTCACTAGTAGGAGTGAGAAAAACATCACGGGGTGGTGCGCATTGTATGGGTGTGTGTTACATTAGATTCACTAGTAGGAGTGAGAAAAACATCACGGGGTGGTGCGCATTGTATGGGTGTGTGTTACATTAGATTCACTAGTAGGAGTGAGAAAAACATCACGGGGTGGTGCGCATTGTATGGGTTTGTGTTACATTAGATTCACTAGTAGGAGTGAGAAAGTCATCACGGGGTGGTGCGCATTGTATGGGTGTGTGTTACATTACATTCACTAGTAGGGGTGAGAAAAACATCACGGGGTGGTGCGCATTGTATGGGTGTGTGTTACATTAGATTCACTAGTAGGAGTGAGAAAAACATCACGTGGTGGTGCGCATTGTATGGGTGTGTGTTACATTACATTCACTAGTAGGAGTGAGAAAAACATCACGGGGTGGTGCGCATTGTATGGGTGTGTGTTACATTACATTCACTAGTAGGAGTGAGAAAAACATCACGGGGTGGTGCGCATTGTATGGGTGTGTGTTACACTACATTCACTAGTAGGAGTGAGAAAAACATCACGGGGTGGTGCGCATTGTATGGGTGTGTGTTACATTAGATTCACTAGTAGGAGTGAGAAAAACATCACGGGGTGGTGCGCATTGTATGGGTGTTTGTTACATTCGATTCACTAGTAGGAGTGAGAAAATCATCACGGGGTGGTGCGCATTTTATGGGTGTGTGTTACATTACATTCACTAGTAGGAGTTAGAAAAACATCACGGAGTGGTGCGCATTGTATGGGTGTGTGTTACATTAGATTCACTAGTAGGAGTGAAAAAACATCACGGGGTGGTGCGCATTTTATGGGTGTGTGTTACATTAGATTCACTAGTAGGAGTGAGAAAAACATCACGGGGTGGTGTGCATTGTATGGGTGTGTGTTACATTACATTCACTAGTAGGAGTGAGAAAAACATCACGGGGTGGTGCGCATTGTGTGGGTGTGTGTTACATTACATTCACTAGTAGGAGTGAGAAAAACATCACGGGGTGGTGCGCATTGTGTGGGTGTGTGTTACATTACATTCACTAGTAGGAGTGAGAAAAACATCACGGGGTGGTGCGCATTGTATGGGTGTGTGTTACATTACATTCACTAGTAGGAGTGAGAAAAACATCACGGGGTGGTGCGCATTGTATGGGTGTGTGTTACATTAGATTCACTAGTAGGAGTGAGAAAAACATCACGGGGTGGTGCGCATTGTATGGGTGTGTGTTACATTAGATTCACTAGTAGGAGTGAGAAAAACATCACGGGGTGGTGCGCATTGTATGGGTGTGTGTTACATTACATTCACTAGTAGGAGTGAGAAAAACATCACGGGGTGGTGCGCATTGTATGGGTGTGTGTTACATTAGATTCACTAGTAGGAGTGAGAAAAACATCACGGGGTGGTGCGCATTGTATGGGTGTGTGTTACATTACATTCACTAGTAGGAGTGAGAAAATCATCACGGGGTGGTGCGCATTGTATGGGTGTGTGTTACATTAGATTCACTAGTAGGAGTCAGAAAAACATCACGGGGTGGTGCGCATTGTATGGGTGTGTGTTACATTACATTCACTAGTAGGAGTGAGAAAAACATCACGGGGTGGTGCGCATTGTATGGGTGTGTGTTACATTACATTCACTAGTAGGAGTGAGAAAAACATCAACGGGGTGGTGCTGATTGTATGGGTGTTTGTTACATTAGATTCACTAGTAGGAGTTAGAAAATCATCACGGGGTGGTGCGCATTGTATGGGTGTGTGTTACATTACATTCAATAGTAGGAGTGAGAAATACATCACGGGGTGGTGCGCATTGTATGGGTGTGTGTTACATTACGTTCACTAGTATGAGTGAGAAAAACATCACGGGGTGGTGCGCATTGTATGGGTGTTTGTTACATTACATTCACTAGTAGGAGTGAGAAAAACATCACGGGGTGGTGCGCATTGTATGGGTGTGTGTTACATGAGATTCACTATTAGGAGTGAGAAAAACATCACGGGGTGGTGCGCATTGTATGGGTGTTTGTTACATTCGATTTACTAGTAGGAGTGAGAAAATCATCACGGGGTGGTGCGCATTTTATGGGTGTGTGTTACATTACATTCACTAGTAGGAGTTAGAAAAACATCACGGAGTGGTGCGCATTGTATGGGTGTGTGTTACATTAGATTCACTAGTAGGAGTGAAAAAACATCACGGGGTGGTGCGCATTGTATGGGTGTGTGTTACATTAGATTCACTAGTAGGAGTGAGAAAAACATCACGGGGTGGTGCGCATTGTATGGGTGTGTGTTACATTACATTCACTAGTAGGAGTGAGAAAAACATCACGGGGTGGTGCGCATTGTGTGGGTGTGTGTTACATTACATTCACTAGTAGGAGTGAGAAAAACATCACGGGGTGGTGCGCATTGTGTGGGTGTGTGTTACATTAAATTCACTAGTAGGAGTGAGAAAATCATCACGGGGTGGTGCGCATTGTATGGGTGTGTGTTACATTAGATTCGCTAGTAGGAGTGAGAAAAACATCACGGGGTTGTGCGCATTGTATGGGTGTGTGTTACATTAGATTCACTAGTAGGAGTGAGAAAAACATCACGGGGTGGTGCGCATTGTATGGGTGTGTGTTACATTACATTCACTAGTAGGAGTGAGAAACACATCACGGGGTGGTGCGCATTGTATGGGTGTGTGTTACATTAGATTCACTAGTAGGAGTGAGAAAAACATCACGGGGTGTTGCGCATTGTATTGGTGTGTGTTACATTACATTCACTAGTAGGAGTGAGAAAAACATCACGGGGTGGTGCGCTTTGTATGGGTGTGTGTTACATTACATTCACTAGTAGGAGTGAGAATAACATCACGGGGTGGTGCGCATTGTATGGGTGTGTGTTACATTACATTCACTAGTAGGAGTGAGAAAAACATCACGGCGTGGTGCGCATTGTATGGGTGTGTGTTACATTAGATTCGCTAGTAGGAGTGAGAAAAACATCACGGGGTGGTGCGCATTGTATGGGTGTGTGTTACATTAGATTCACTAGTAGGAGTGAGAAAAACATCACGGGGTGGTGCGCATTGTATGGGTGTGTGTTACATTACATTCACTAGTAGGAGTGAGAAAAACATCACGGGGTGGTGCGCATTGTATGGGTGTTTGTTACATTAGATTCACTAGTAGGAGTGAGAAAGTCATCACGGGGTGGTGCGCATTGTATGGGTGTGTGTTACATTAGATTCACTAATAGGAGTGAGAAAAACATCACGGGGTGGTGCGCATTGTATGGGTGTGTGTTACATTACATTCACTAGTAGGAGTGAGAAAACCATCACGGGGTGGTGCGCATTGTATGGGTGTGTGTTACATTACATTCACTAGTAGGAGTGAGAAAAACATCACGGGGTGGTGCGCATTGTATGGGTGTGTGTTACATTACATTCACTAGTAGGAGTGAAAAAACATCACGGGGTGGTGCGCATTTTATGGGTGTGTGTTACATTAGATTCACTAGTAGGAGTGAGAAAAACATCACGGGGTGGTGTGCATTGTATGGGTGTGTGTTACATTACATTCACTAGTAGGAGTGAGAAAAACATCACGGGGTGGTGCGCATTGTGTGGGTGTGTGTTACATTACATTCACTAGTAGGAGTGAGAAAAACATCACGGGGTGGTGCGCATTGTGTGGGTGTGTGTTACATTACATTCACTAGTAGGAGTGAGAAAATCCTCACGGGGTGGTGCGCATTGTATGGGTGTGTTTTACATTACATTCACTAGTAGGAGTGAGAAAAACATCACGGGGTGGTGCGCATTGTATGGGTGTGTGTTACATTCACTAGTAGGAGTGAGAAAAACATCACGGGGTGGTGCGCATTGTATGGGTGTGTGTTACATTACATTCACTAGTAGGAGTGAGAAAAACATCACGGGGTGGTGAGCATTGTATGGGTGTGTGTTACATTACATTCACTAGTAGAAGTGAGAAAAACATCACGGGGTGGTGCGCATTGTATGGGTGTGTGTTACATTACATTCACTAGTAGGAGTGAGAAAAACATCACGGGGTGGTGCGCATTGTATGCGTGTGTGTTACATTACATTCACTAGTAGGAGTGAGAAAAACATCACGGGATGGTGCACATTGTATGGGTGTGTGTTACATTACATTCACTAGTAGGAGTGAGAAAAACATCACGGGGTGGTGCGCATTGTATGGGTGTGTGTTACATTACATTCACTAGTAGGAGTGAGAAAAACATCACGGGGTGGTGCGCATTGTATGGGTGTGTGTTACATTAGATTCACTAGTAGGAGTGAGAAAAAAATCACGGGGTGGTGCGCATTGTATGGGTGTGTGTTACATTACATTCACTAGTAGGAGTGAGAAAATCATCACGGGGTGGTTAGCATTGTATGGGTGTGTGTTACATTACATTCACTAGTAGGAGTGAGAAAAACATCACGGGGTGGTGCGCATTGTATGGGTATTTGTTACATTCGATTCACTAGTAGGAGTGAGAAAATCATCACGGGGTGGTGCGCATTTTATGGGTGTGTGTTACATTACATTCACTAGTAGGAGTTAGAAAAACATCACGGAGTGGTGCGCATTGTATGGTTGTGTGTTACATTAGATTCACTAGTAGGAGTGAGAAAAACATCACGGGGTGGTGCGCATTGTATGGGTGTGTGTTACATTACATTCACTAGTAGGGGTGAGAAAAACATCACGGGGTGGTGCGCATTGTATGGGTGTGTGTTACATTACATTCACTAGTAGGAGTGAGAAAAACATCACGGGGTGGTGCGCATTGTATGGGTGTTTGTTACATTAGATTCACTAGTAGGAGTGAGAAAGTCATCACGGTGTGGTGTGCATTGTATGGGTGTGTGTTACATTACATTCACTAGTAGGAGTGAGAAAAACATCACGGGGTGGTGCGCATTGTATGGGTGTGTGTTACATTACATTCACTAGTAGGAGTGAGAAAAACATCACGGGGTGGTGCGCATTGTATGGGTGTGTGTTACATTAGATTCACTAGTAGGAGTGAGAAAAACATCACGGGGTGGTGCGCATTGTATGGGTGTGTGTTACATTAGATTCACTAGTAGGAGTGAGAAAAACATCACGGGGTGGTGCGCATTGTATGGGTGTGTGTTACATTACATTCACTAGTAGGAGTGAGAAAATCATCACGGGGTGGTGCGCATTGTATGGGTGTGTGTTACATTAGATTCACTAGTAGGAGTCAGAAAAACATCACGGGGTGGTGCGCATTGTATGGGTGTGTGTTACATTACATTCACTAGTAGGAGTGAGAAAAACATCACGGGGTGGTGCGCATTGTATGGGTGTGTGTTACATTACATTCACTAGTAGGAGTGAGAAAAACATCAACGGGGTGGTGCGGATTGTATGGGTGTTTGTTACATTAGATTCACTAGTAGGAGTTAGAAAATCATCACGGGGTGGTGCGCATTGTATGGGTGTGTGTTACATTACATTCAATAGTAGGAGTGAGAAATACATCACGGGGTGGTGCGCATTGTATGGGTGTGTGTTACATTACGTTCACTAGTATGAGTGAGAAAAACATCACGGGGTGGTGCGCATTGTATGGGTGTTTGTTACATTACATTCACTAGTAGGAGTGAGAAAAACATCACGGGGTGGTGCGCATTGTATGGGTGTGTGTTACATGAGATTCACTATTAGGAGTGTGAAAAACATCACGGGGTGGTGCGCATTGTATGGGTGTGTGTTACATTACATTCACTAGTAGGAGTGAAAAAACATCACGGGGTGGTGCGCATTTTATGGGTGTGTGTTACATTAGATTCACTAGTAGGAGTGAGAAAAACATCACGGGGTGGTGTGCATTGTATGGGTGTGTGTTACATTACATTCACTAGTAGGAGTGAGAAAAACATCACGGGGTGGTGCGCATTGTATGGGTGTGTGTTACATTACATTCACTAGTAGGAGTGAGAAACACATCACGGAGTGGTGCGCATTGTATGGGTGTGTGTTACATTAGATTCACTAGTAGGAGTGAGAAAAACATCACGGGGTGTTGCGCATTGTATTGGTGTGTGTTACATTACATTCACTAGTAGGAGTGAGAAAAACATCACGGGGTGGTGCGCTTTGTATGGGTGTGTGTTACATTACATTCACTAGTAGGAGTGAGAATAACATCACGGGGTGGTGCGCATTGTATGGGTGTGTGTTACATTACATTCACTAGTAGGAGTGAGAAAAACATCACGGCGTGGTGCGCATTGTATGGGTGTGTGTTACATAAGATTCGCTAGTAGGAGTGAGAAAAACATCACGGGGTGGTGCGCATTGTATGGGTGTGTGTTACATTAGATTCACTAGTAGGAGTGAGAAAAACATCACGGGGTGGTGCGCATTGTATGGGTGTGTGTTACATTACATTCACTAGTAGGAGTGAGAAAAACATCACGGGGTGGTGCGCATTGTATGGGTGTTTGTTACATTAGATTCACTAGTAGGAGTGAGAAAGTCATCACGGGGTGGTGCGCATTGTATGGGTGTGTGTTACATTAGATTCACTAATAGGAGTGAGAAAAACATCACGGGGTGGTGCGCATTGTATGGGTGTGTGTTACATTACATTCACTAGTAGGAGTGAGAAAAACATCACGGGGTGGTGCGCATTGTATGGGTGTGTGTTACATTACATTCACTAGTAGGAGTGAGAAAAACATCACGGGGTGGTGCGCATTGTATGGGTGTGTGTTACATTACATTCACTAGTAGGAGTGAAAAAACATCACGGGGTGGTGCGCATTTTATGGGTGTGTGTTACATTAGATTCACTAGTAGGAGTGAGAAAAACATCACGGGGTGGTGTGCATTGTATGGGTGTGTGTTACATTACATTCACTAGTAGGAGTGAGAAAAACATCACGGGGTGGTGCGCATTGTGTGGGTGTGTGTTACATTACATTCACTAGTAGGAGTGAGAAAAACATCACGGGGTGGTGCGCATTGTGTGGGTGTGTGTTACATTACATTCACTAGTAGGAGTGAGAAAATCCTCACGGGGTGGTGCGCATTGTATGGGTGTGTGTTACATTACATTCACTAGTAGGAGTGAGAAAAACATCACGGGGTGGTGCGCATTGTATGGGTGTGTGTTACATTCACTAGTAGGAGTGAGAAAAACATCACGGGGTGGTGCGCATTTTATGGGTGTGTGTTACATTACATTCACTAGTAGGAGTGAGAAAAACATCACGGGGTGGTGAGCATTGTATGGGTGTGTGTTACATTACATTCACTAGTAGGAGTGAGAAAAACATCACGGGGTGGTGCGCATTGTATGGGTGTGTGTTACATTACATTCACTAGTAGGAGTGAGAAAAACATCACGGGGTGGTGCGCATTGTATGGGTGTGTGTTACATTACATTCACTAGTAGGAGTGAGAAAAACATCACGGGATGGTGCACATTGTATGGGTGTGTGTTACATTACATTCACTAGTAGGAGTGAGAAAAACATCACGGGGTGGTGCGCATTGTATGGGTGTGTGTTACATTACATTCACTAGTAGGAGTGAGAAAAACATCACGGGGTGGTGCGCATTGTATGGGTGTGTGTTACATTAGATTCACTAGTAGGAGTGAGAAAAAAATCACGGGGTGGTGCGCATTGTATGGGTGTGTGTTACATTACATTCACTAGTAGGAGTGAGAAAATCATCACGGGGTGGTTAGCATTGTATGGGTGTGTGTTACATTACATTCACTAGTAGGAGTGAGAAAAACATCACGGGGTGGTGCGCATTGTATGGGTGTGTGTTACATTACATTCACTAGTAGGAGTGAGAAAAACATCACGGGGTGGTGCGCATTGTATGGGTGTGTGTTACATTACATTCACTAGTAGGAGTGAGAAAAACATCAACGGGGTGGTGCGGATTGTATGGGTGTTTGTTACATTAGATTCACTAGTAGGAGTTAGAAAATCATCACGGGGTGGTGCGCATTGTATGGGTGTGTGTTACATTACATTCAATAGTAGGAGTGAGAAATACATCACGGGGTGGTGCGCATTGTATGGGTGTGTGTTACATTACGTTCACTAGTATGAGTGAGAAAAACATCACGGGGTGGTGCGCATTGTATGGGTGTTTGTTACATTACATTCACTAGTAGGAGTGAGAAAAACATCACGGGGTGGTGCGCATTGTGTGGGTGTGTGTTACATTACATTCACTAGTAGGAGTGAGAAAAACATCACGGGGTGGTGCGCATTGTGTGGGTGTGTGTTACATTACATTCACTAGTAGGAGTGAGAAAATCCTCACGGGGTGGTGCGCATTGTATGGGTGTGTGTTACATTACATTCACTAGTAGGAGTGAGAAAAACATCACGGGGTGGTGAGCATTGTATGGGTGTGTGTTACATTACATTCACTAGTAGGAGTGAGAAAAACATCACGGGGTGGTGCGCATTGTATGGGTGTGTGTTACATTACATTCACTAGTAGGAGTGAGAAAAACATCACGGGGTGGTGCGCATTGTATGGGTGTGTGTTACATTACATTCACTAGTAGGAGTGAGAAAAACATCACGGGATGGTGCACATTGTATGGGTGTGTGTTACATTACATTCACTAGTAGGAGTGAGAAAAACATCACGGGGTGGTGCGCATTGTATGGGTGTGTGTTACATTACATTCACTAGTAGGAGTGAGAAAAACATCACGGGGTGGTGCGCATTGTATGGGTGTGTGTTACATTAGATTCACTAGTAGGAGTGAGAAAAAAATCACGGGGTGGTGCGCATTGTATGGGTGTGTGTTACATTACATTCACTAGTAGGAGTGAGAAAATCATCACGGGGTGGTTAGCATTGTATGGGTGTGTGTTACATTACATTCACTAGTAGGAGTGAGAAAAACATCACGGGGTGGTGCGCATTGTATGGGTATTTGTTACATTCGATTCACTAGTAGGAGTGAGAAAATCATCACGGGGTGGTGCGCATTTTATGGGTGTGTGTCACATTACATTCACTAGTAGGAGTTAGAAAAACATCACGGAGTGGTGCGCATTGTATGGTTGTGTGTTACATTAGATTCACTAGTAGGAGTGAGAAAAACATCACGGGGTGGTGCGCATTGTATGGGTGTGTGTTACATTACATTCACTAGTAGGGGTGAGAAAAACATCACGGGGTGGTGCGCATTGTATGGGTGTGTGTTACATTACATTCACTAGTAGGAGTGAGAAAAACATCACGGGGTGGTGCGCATTGTATGGGTGTGTGTTACATTACATTCACTAGTAGGGGTGAGAAAAACATCACGGGGTGGTGCGCATTGTATGGGTGTGTGTTACATTACATTCACTAGTAGGAGTGAGAAAAACATCACGGGGTGGTGCGCATTGTATGGGTGTTTGTTACATTAGATTCACTAGTAGGAGTGAGAAAGTCATCACGGTGTGGTGTGCATTGTATGGGTGTGTGTTACATTACATTCACTAGTAGGAGTGAGAAAAACATCACGGGGTGGTGCGCATTGTATGGGTGTGTGTTACATTACATTCACTAGTAGGAGTGAGAAAAACATCACGGGGTGGTGCGCATTGTATGGGTGTGTGTTACATTAGATTCACTAGTAGGAGTGAGAAAAACATCACGGGGTGGTGCGCATTGTATGGGTGTGTGTTACATTAGATTCACTAGTAGGAGTGAGAAAAACATCACGGGGTGGTGCGCATTGTATGGGTGTGTGTTACATTACATTCACTAGTAGGAGTGAGAAAAACATCACGGGGTGGTGCGCATTGTATGGGTGTGTGTTACATTAGATTCACTAGTAGGAGTGAGAAAAACTTCACGGGGTGGTGCGCATTGTATGGGTGTGTGTTACATTACATTCACTAGTAGGAGTGAGAAAATCATCACGGGGTGGTGCGCATTGTATGGGTGTGTGTTACATTAGATTCACTAGTAGGAGTCAGAAAAACATCACGGGGTGGTGCGCATTGTATGGGTGTGTGTTACATTACATTCACTAGTAGGAGTGAGAAAAACATCACGGGGTGGTGCGCATTGTATGGGTGTGTGTTACATTACATTCACTAGTAGGAGTGAGAAAAACATCAACGGGGTGGTGCGGATTGTATGGGTGTTTGTTACATTAGATTCACTAGTAGGAGTTAGAAAATCATCACGGGGTGGTGCGCATTGTATGGGTGTGTGTTACATTACATTCAATAGTAGGAGTGAGAAATACATCACGGGGTGGTGCGCATTGTATGGGTGTGTGTTACATTTCGTTCACTAGTATGAGTGAGAAAAACATCACGGGGTGGTGCGCATTGTATGGGTGTTTGTTACATTACATTCACTAGTAGGAGTGAGAAAAACATCACGGGGTGGTGCGCATTGTATGGGTGTGTGTTACATGAGATTCACTATTAGGAGTGAGAAAAACATCACGGGGTGGTGCGCATTGTATGGGTGTTTGTTACATTCGATTTACTAGTAGGAGTGAGAAAATCATCACGGGGTGGTGCGCATTTTATGGGTGTGTGTTACATTACATTCACTAGTAGGAGTTAGAAAAACATCACGGAGTGGTGCGCATTGTATGGGTGTGTGTTACATTAGATTCACTAGTAGGAGTGAAAAAACATCACGGGGTGGTGCGCATTGTATGGGTGTGTGTTACATTAGATTCACTAGTAGGAGTGAGAAAAACATCACGGGGTGGTGCGCATTGTATGGGTGTGTGTTACATTACATTCACTAGTAGGAGTGAGAAAAACATCACGGGGTGGTGCGCATTGTGTGGGTGTGTGTTACATTACATTCACTAGTAGGAGTGAGAAAAACATCACGGGGTGGTGCGCATTGTGTGGGTGTGTGTTACATTACATTCACTAGTAGGAGTGAGAATATCATCACGGGGTGGTGCGCATTGTATGGGTGTGTGTTACATTAGATTCGCTAGTAGGAGTGAGAAAAACATCACGGGGTGGTGCGCATTGTATGGGTGTGTGTTACATTAGATTCACTAGTAGGAGTGAGAAAAACATCACGGGGTGGTGCGCATTGTATGGGTGTGTGTTACATTACATTCACTAGTAGGAGTGAGAAACACATCACGGGGTGGTGCGCATTGTATGGGTGTGTGTTACATTAGATTCACTAGTAGGAGTGAGAAAAACATCACGGGGTGTTGCGCATTGTATTGGTGTGTGTTACATTACATTCACTAGTAGGAGTGAGAAAAACATCACGGGGTGGTGCGCTTTGTATGGGTGTGTGTTACATTACATTCACTAGTAGGAGTGAGAATAACATCACGGGGTGGTGCGCATTGTATGGGTGTGTGTTACATTACATTCACTAGTAGGAGTGAGAAAAACATCACGGCGTGGTGCGCATTGTATGGGTGTGTGTTACATTAGATTCGCTAGTAGGAGTGAGAAAAACATCACGGGGTGGTGCCCATTGTATGGGTGTGTGTTACATTAGATTCACTAGTAGGAGTGAGAAAAACATCACGGGGTGGTGCGCATTGTATGGGTGTGTGTTACATTACATTCACTAGTAGGAGTGAGAAAAACATCACGGGGTGGTGCGCATTGTATGGGTGTTTGTTACATTAGATTCACTAGTAGGAGTGAGAAAGTCATCACGGGGTGGTGCGCATTGTATGGGTGTGTGTTACATTAGATTCACTAATAGGAGTGAGAAAAACATCACGGGGTGGTGCGCATTGTATGGGTGTGTGTTACATTACATTCACTAGTAGGAGTGAGAAAAACATCACGGGGTGGTGCGCATTGTATGGGTGTGTGTTACATTACATTCACTAGTAGGAGTGAGAAAAACATCACGGGGTGGTGCGCATTGTATGGGTGTGTGTTACATTACATTCACTAGTAGGAGTGAGAAAAACATCACGGGGTGGTGCGCATTGTATGGGTGTGTGTTACATTACATTCACTAGTAGGAGTGAGAAAAACATCACGGGGTGGTGCGCATTGTATGGGTGTGTGTTACATTACATTCACTAGTAGGAGTGAGAAAATCATCACGGGGTGGTGCGCATTGTATGGGTGTGTGTTACATTACATTCACTAGTAGGAGTGAGAAAAACATCACGGGGTGGTGCGCATTGTATGGGTGTGTGTTACATGAGATTCACTAGTAGGAGTGAGAAAAACATCACGGGGTGGTGCGCATTGTATGGGTGTGTGTTACATTACATTCACTAGTAGGAGTGAGAAAAACATCACGGGGTGGTGCGCATTGTGTGGTTGTGTGTTACATTACATTCACTAGTAGGAGTGAGAAAAACATCACGGGGTGGTGCGCATTGTGTGGGTGTGTGTTACATTACATTCACTAGTAGGAGTGAGAAAATCATCACGGGGTGGTGCGCATTGTATGGGTGTGTGTTACATTACATTCACTAGTAGGAGTGAGAAAAACATCACGGGGTGGTGCGCATTGTATGGGTGTGTGTTACATTAGATTCACTAGTAGGAGTCAGAAAAACATCACGGGGTGGTGCGCATTGTATGGGTGTGTGTTACATTACATTCACTAGTAGGAGTCAGAAAAACATCACGGGGTGGTGCGCATTGTATGGGTGTGTGTTACATTAGATTCACTAGTAGGAGTGAGAAAAACATCACGGGGTGGTGCGCATTGTATGGGTGTGTGTTACATTACATTCACTAGTAGGAGTGAGAAAAACATCACGGGGTGGTGCGCATTGTATGGGTGTGTGTTACATTACATTCACTAGTAGGAGTGAGAAAAACATCACGGGGTGGTGCGCATTGTATGGGTGTGTGTTACATTACATTCACTAGTAGGAGTGAGAAAAACATCACGGGGTGGTGCGCATTGTATGGGTGTGTGTTACATTAGATTCACTAGTAGGAGTGAGAAAAACATCACGGGGTGGTGCGCATTGTATGGGTGTGTGTTACATTAGATTCACTAGTAGGAGTGAGAAAAACATCACGGGGTGGTGCGCATTGTATGGGTTTGTGTTACATTAGATTCACTAGTAGGAGTGAGAAAGTCATCACGGGGTGGTGCGCATTGTATGGGTGTGTGTTACATTACATTCACTAGTAGGGGTGAGAAAAACATCACGGGGTGGTGCGCATTGTATGGGTGTGTGTTACATTAGATTCACTAGTAGGAGTGAGAAAAACATC
The DNA here is from genome assembly GCF_034190915.1 of Cavia porcellus. Lineage (NCBI taxonomy): Eukaryota > Metazoa > Chordata > Mammalia > Rodentia > Caviidae > Cavia > Cavia porcellus. The sequence continues at coordinate 12,590 of NW_026947904.1, read as the reverse complement.
ACGTGGTGGTGCGCATTGTATGGGTGTGTGTTACATTACATTCACTAGTAGGAGTGAGAAAAACATCACGGGGTGGTGCGCATTGTATGGGTGTGTGTTACATTACATTCACTAGTAGGAGTGAGAAAAACATCACGGGGTGGTGCGCATTGTATGGGTGTGTGTTACACTACATTCACTAGTAGGAGTGAGAAAAACATCACGGGGTGGTGCGCATTGTATGGGTGTGTGTTACATTAGATTCACTAGTAGGAGTGAGAAAAACATCACGGGGTGGTGCGCATTGTATGGGTGTTTGTTACATTCGATTCACTAGTAGGAGTGAGAAAATCATCACGGGGTGGTGCGCATTTTATGGGTGTGTGTTACATTACATTCACTAGTAGGAGTTAGAAAAACATCACGGAGTGGTGCGCATTGTATGGGTGTGTGTTACATTAGATTCACTAGTAGGAGTGAAAAAACATCACGGGGTGGTGCGCATTTTATGGGTGTGTGTTACATTAGATTCACTAGTAGGAGTGAGAAAAACATCACGGGGTGGTGTGCATTGTATGGGTGTGTGTTACATTACATTCACTAGTAGGAGTGAGAAACACATCACGGAGTGGTGCGCATTGTATGGGTGTGTGTTACATTAGATTCACTAGTAGGAGTGAGAAAAACATCACGGGGTGTTGCGCATTGTATTGGTGTGTGTTACATTACATTCACTAGTAGGAGTGAGAAAAACATCACGGGGTGGTGCGCTTTGTATGGGTGTGTGTTACATTACATTCACTAGTAGGAGTGAGAATAACATCACGGGGTGGTGCGCATTGTATGGGTGTGTGTTACATTACATTCACTAGTAGGAGTGAGAAAAACATCACGGCGTGGTGCGCATTGTATGGGTGTGTGTTACATTAGATTCGCTAGTAGGAGTGAGAAAAACATCACGGGGTGGTGCCCATTGTATGGGTGTGTGTTACATTAGATTCACTAGTAGGAGTGAGAAAAACATCACGGGGTGGTGCGCATTGTATGGGTGTGTGTTACATTACATTCACTAGTAGGAGTGAGAAAAACATCACGGGGTGGTGCGCATTGTATGGGTGTTTGTTACATTAGATTCACTAGTAGGAGTGAGAAAGTCATCACGGGGTGGTGCGCATTGTATGGGTGTGTGTTACATTAGATTCACTAATAGGAGTGAGAAAAACATCACGGGGTGGTGCGCATTGTATGGGTGTGTGTTACATTACATTCACTAGTAGGAGTGAGAAAAACATCACGGGGTGGTGCGCATTGTATGGGTGTGTGTTACATTACATTCACTAGTAGGAGTGAGAAAAACATCACGGGGTGGTGCGCATTGTATGGGTGTGTGTTACATTACATTCACTAGTAGGAGTGAGAAAAACATCACGGGGTGGTGCGCATTGTATGGGTGTGTGTTACATTACATTCACTAGTAGGAGTGAGAAAAACATCACGGGGTGGTGCGCATTGTATGGGTGTGTGTTACATTACATTCACTAGTAGGAGTGAGAAAATCATCACGGGGTGGTGCGCATTGTATGGGTGTGTGTTACATTACATTCACTAGTAGGAGTGAGAAAAACATCACGGGGTGGTGCGCATTGTATGGGTGTGTGTTACATGAGATTCACTAGTAGGAGTGAGAAAAACATCACGGGGTGGTGCGCATTGTATGGGTGTGTGTTACATTACATTCACTAGTAGGAGTGAGAAAAACATCACGGGGTGGTGCGCATTGTGTGGGTGTGTGTTACATTACATTCACTAGTAGGAGTGAGAAAAACATCACGGGGTGGTGCGCATTGTGTGGGTGTGTGTTACATTACATTCACTAGTAGGAGTGAGAAAATCATCACGGGGTGGTGCGCATTGTATGGGTGTGTGTTACATTACATTCACTAGTAGGAGTGAGAAAAACATCACGGGGTGGTGCGCATTGTATGGGTGTGTGTTACATTAGATTCACTAGTAGGAGTCAGAAAAACATCACGGGGTGGTGCGCATTGTATGGGTGTGTGTTACATTACATTCACTAGTAGGAGTCAGAAAAACATCACGGGGTGGTGCGCATTGTATGGGTGTGTGTTATATTAGATTCACTAGTAGGAGTGAGAAAAACATCACGGGGTGGTGCGCATTGTATGGGTGTGTGTTACATTACATTCACTAGTAGGAGTGAGAAAAACATCACGGGGTGGTGCGCATTGTATGGGTGTGTGTTACATTAGATTCACTAGTAGGAGTGAGAAAAACATCACGGGGTGGTGCGCATTGTATGGGTGTGTGTTACATTACATTCACTAGTAGGAGTGAGAAAAACATCACGGGGTGGTGCGCATTGTATGGGTGTGTGTTACATTAGATTCACTAGTAGGAGTGAGAAAAACATCACGGGGTGGTGCGCATTGTATGGGTGTGTGTTACATTAGATTCACTAGTAGGAGTGAGAAAAACATCACGGGGTGGTGCGCATTGTATGGGTTTGTGTTACATTAGATTCACTAGTAGGAGTGAGAAAGTCATCACGGGGTGGTGCGCATTGTATGGGTGTGTGTTACATTACATTCACTAGTAGGGGTGAGAAAAACATCACGGGGTGGTGCGCATTGTATGGGTGTGTGTTACATTAGATTCACTAGTAGGAGTGAGAAAAACATCACGTGGTGGTGCGCATTGTATGGGTGTGTGTTACATTACATTCACTAGTAGGAGTGAGAAAAACATCACGGGGTGGTGCGCATTGTATGGGTGTGTGTTACATTACATTCACTAGTAGGAGTGAGAAAAACATCACGGGGTGGTGCGCATTGTATGGGTGTGTGTTGCACTACATTCACTAGTAGGAGTGAGAAAAACATCACGGGGTGGTGCGCATTGTATGGGTGTGTGTTACATTAGATTCACTAGTAGGAGTGAGAAAAACATCACGGGGTGGTGCGCATTGTATGGGTGTTTGTTACATTCGATTCACTAGTAGGAGTGAGAAAATCATCACGGGGTGGTGCGCATTTTATGGGTGTGTGTTACATTACATTCACTAGTAGGAGTTAGAAAAACATCACGGAGTGGTGCGCATTGTATGGGTGTGTGTTACATTACATTCACTAGTAGGAGTTAGAAAAACATCACGGGGTGGTGCGCATTGTGAGGGTGTGTGTTACATTACATTCACTAGTAGGAGTGAGAAAAACATCACGGGGTGGTGCGCATTGTGTGGGTGTGTGTTACATTACATTCACTAGTAGGAGTGAGAAAATCCTCACGGGGTGGTGCGCATTGTATGGGTGTGTGTTACATTACATTCACTAGTAGGAGTGAGAAAAACATCACGGGGTGGTGCGCATTGTATGGGTGTGTGTTACATTACATTCACTAGTAGGAGTGAGAAAAACATCACGGGGTGGTGCGCATTGTATGGGTGTGTGTTACATTACATTCACTAGTAGGAGTGAGAAAAACATCACGGGGTGGTGAGCATTGTATGGGTGTGTGTTACATTACATTCACTAGTAGGAGTGAGAAAAACATCACGGGGTGGTGCGCATTGTATGGGTGTGTGTTACATTACATTCACTAGTAGGAGTGAGAAAAACATCACGGGGTGGTGCGCATTGTATGGGTGTGTGTTACATTACATTCACTAGTAGGAGTGAGAAAAACATCACGGGATGGTGCACATTGTATGGGTGTGTGTTACATTACATTCACTAGTAGGAGTGAGAAAAACATCACGGGGTGGTGCGCATTGTATGGGTGTGTGTTACATTACATTCACTAGTAGGAGTGAGAAAAACATCACGGGGTGGTGCGCATTGTATGGGTGTGTGTTACATTAGATTCACTAGTAGGAGTGAGAAAAACATCACGGGGTGGTGCGCATTGTATGGGTGTGTGTTACATTACATTCACTAGTAGGAGTGAGAAAATCATCACGGGGTGGTTAGCATTGTATGGGTCTGTGTTACATTACATTCACTAGTAGGAGTGAGAAAAACATCACGGGGTGGTGCGCATTGTATGGGTATTTGTTACATTCGATTCACTAGTAGGAGTGAGAAAATCATCACGGGGTGGTGCGCATTTTATGGGTGTGTGTTACATTACATTCACTAGTAGGAGTTAGAAAAACATCACGGAGTGGTGCGCATTGTATGGTTGTGTGTTACATTAGATTCACTAGTAGGAGTGAGAAAAACATCACGGGGTGGTGCGCATTGTATGGGTGTGTGTTACATTACATTCACTAGTAGGAGTGAGAAAAACATCACGGGGTGGTGCGCATTGTATGGGTGTGTGTTACATTACATTCACTAGTAGGAGTGAGAAAAACATCACGGGGTGGTGCGCATTGTATGGGTGTTTGTTACATTAGATTCACTAGTAGGAGTGAGAAAGTCATCACGGTGTGGTGTGCATTGTATGGGTGTGTGTTACATTACATTCACTAGTAGGAGTGAGAAAAACATCACGGGGTGGTGCGCATTGTATGGGTGTGTGTTACATTACATTCACTAGTAGGAGTGAGAAAAACATCACGGGGTGGTGCGCATTGTATGGGTGTGTGTTACATTAGATTCACTAGTAGGAGTGAGAAAAACATCACGGGGTGGTGCGCATTGTATGGGTGTGTGTTACATTAGATTCACTAGTAGGAGTGAGAAAAACATCACGGGGTGGTGCGCATTGTATGGGTGTGTGTTACATTACATTCACTAGTAGGAGTGAGAAAAACATCACGGGGTGGTGCGCATTGTATGGGTGTGTGTTACATTAGATTCACTAGTAGGAGTGAGAAAAACATCACGGGGTGGTGCGCATTGTATGGGTGTGTGTTACATTACATTCACTAGTAGGAGTGAGAAAATCATCACGGGGTGGTGCGCATTGTATGGGTGTGTGTTACATTAGATTCACTAGTAGGAGTCAGAAAAACATCACGGGGTGGTGCGCATTGTATGGGTGTGTGTTACATTACATTCACTAGTAGGAGTGAGAAAAACATCACGGGGTGGTGCGCATTGTATGGGTGTGTGTTACATTACATTCACTAGTAGGAGTGAGAAAAACATCAACGGGGTGGTGCGGATTGTATGGGTGTTTGTTACATTAGATTCACTAGTAGGAGTTAGAAAATCATCACGGGGTGGTGCGCATTGTATGGGTGTGTGTTACATTACATTCAATAGTAGGAGTGAGAAAAACATCACGGGGTGGTGCGCATTGTATGGGTGTGTGTTACATTACGTTCACTAGTATGAGTGAGAAAAACATCACGGGGTGGTGCGCATTGTATGGGTGTTTGTTACATTACATTCACTAGTAGGAGTGAGAAAAACATCACGGGGTGGTGCGCATTGTATGGGTGTGTGTTACATGAGATTCACTATTAGGAGTGAGAAAAACATCACGGGGTGGTGCGCATTGTATGGGTGTTTGTTACATTCGATTTACTAGTAGGAGTGAGAAAATCATCACGGGGTGGTGCGCATTTTATGGGTGTGTGTTACATTACATTCACTAGTAGGAGTTAGAAAAACATCACGGAGTGGTGCGCATTGCATGGGTGTGTGTTACATTAGATTCACTAGTAGGAGTGAAAAAACATCACGGGGTGGTGCGCATTGTATGGGTGTGTGTTACATTAGATTCACTAGTAGGAGTGAGAAAAACATCACGGGGTGGTGCGCATTGTATGGGTGTGTGTTACATTACATTCACTAGTAGGAGTGAGAAAAACATCACGGGGTGGTGCGCATTGTGTGGGTGTGTGTTACATTACATTCACTAGTAGGAGTGAGAAAAACATCACGGGGTGGTGCGCATTGTATGGGTGTGTGTTACAATACATTCACTAGTAGGAGTGAGAAAAACATCACGGGGTGGTGCGCATTGTATGGGTGTGTGTTACATTACATTCACTAGTAGGAGTGAGAAAAACATCACGGGATGGTGCACATTGTATGGGTGTGTGTTACATTACATTCACTAGTAGGAGTGAGAAAAACATCACGGGGTGGTGCGCATTGTATGGGTGTGTGTTACATTACATTCACTAGTAGGAGTGAGAAAAACATCACGGGGTGGTGCGCATTGTATGGGTGTGTGTTACATTAGATTCACTAGTAGGAGTGAGAAAAACATCACGGGGTGGTGCGCATTGTATGGGTGTGTGTTACATTACATTCACTAGTAGGAGTGAGAAAATCATCACGGGGTGGTTAGCATTGTATGGGTGTGTGTTACATTACATTCACTAGTAGGAGTGAGAAAAACATCACGGGGTGGTGCGCATTGTATGGGTATTTGTTACATTCGATTCACTAGTAGGAGTGAGAAAATCATCAAGGGGTGGTGCGCATTTTATGGGTGTGTGTTACATTACATTCACTAGTAGGAGTTAGAAAAACATCACGGAGTGGTGCGCATTCTATGGTTGTGTGTTACATTAGATTCACTAGTAGGAGTGAGAAAAACATCACGGGGTGGTGCGCATTGTATGGGTGTGTGTTACATTACATTCACTAGTAGGAGTGAGAAAAACATCACGGGGTGGTGCGCATTGTATGGGTGTGTGTTACATTAGATTCACTAGTAGGAGTGAGAAAAACATCACGGGGTGGTGCGCATTGTATGGGTGTGTGTTACATTAGATTCACTAGTAGGAGTGAGAAAAACATCACGGGGTGGTGCGCATTGTATGGGTGTGTGTTACATTACATTCACTAGTAGGAGTGAGAAAAACATCACGGGGTGGTGCGCATTGTATGGGTGTGTGTTACATGAGATTCACTATTAGGAGTGAGAAAAACATCACGGGGTGGTGCGCATTGTATGGGTGTTTGTTACATTCGATTTACTAGTAGGAGTGAGAAAATCATCACGGGGTGGTGCGCATTTTATGGGTGTGTGTTACATTACATTCACTAGTAGGAGTTAGAAAAACATCACGGAGTGGTGCGCATTGTATGGGTGTGTGTTACATTAGATTCACTAGTAGGAGTGAAAAAACATCACGGGGTGGTGCGCATTGTATGGGTGTGTGTTACATTAGATTCACTAGTAGGAGTGAGAAAAACATCACGGGGTGGTGCGCATTGTATGGGTGTGTGTTACATTACATTCACTAGTAGGAGTGAGAAAAACATCACGGGGTGGTGCGCATTGTGTGGGTGTGTGTTACATTACATTCACTAGTAGGAGTGAGAAAAACATCACGGGGTGGTGCGCATTGTGTGGGTGTGTGTTACATTACATTCACTAGTAGGAGTGAGAAAATCATCACGGGGTGGTGCGCATTGTATGGGTGTGTGTTACATTAGATTCGCTAGTAGGAGTGAGAAAAACATCACGGCGTGGTGCGCATTGTATGGGTGTGTGTTACATTAGATTCGCTAGTAGGAGTGAGAAAAACATCACGGCGTGGTGCGCATTGTATGGGTGTGTGTTACATTAGATTCGCTAGCAGGAGTGAGAAAAACATCACGGGGTGGTGCGCATTGTATGGGTGTGTGTTACATTAGATTCACTAGTAGGAGTGAGAAAAACATCACGGGGTGGTGCGCATTGTATGGGTGTGTGTTACATTACATTCACTAGTAGGAGTGAGAAAAACATCACGGGGTGGTGCGCATTGTATGGATGTTTGTTACATTAGATTCACTAGTAGGAGTGAGAAAGTCATCACGGGGTGGTGCGCATTGTATGGGTGTGTGTTACATTAGATTCACTAATAGGAGTGAGAAAAACATCACGGGGTGGTGCGCATTGTATGGGTGTGTGTTACATTACATTCACTAGTAGGAGTGAGAAAAACATCACGGGGTGGTGCGCATTGTATGGGTGTGTGTTACATTACATTCACTAGTAGGAGTGAGAAAAACATCACGGGGTGGTGCGCATTGTATGGGTGTGTGTTACATTACATTCACTAGTAGGAGTGAGAAAAACATCACGGGGTGGTGCGCATTGTATGGGTGTGTGTTACATTACATTCACTAGTAGGAGTGAGAAAAACATCACGGGGTGGTGCGCATTGTATGGGTGTGTGTTACATTACATTCACTAGTAGGAGTGAGAAAATCATCACGGGGTGGTGCGCATTGTATGGGTGTGTGTTACATTACATTCACTAGTAGGAGTGAGAAAAACATCACGGGGTGGTGCGCATTGTATGGGTGTGTGTTACATGAGATTCACTAGTAGGAGTGAGAAAAACATCACGGGGTGGTGCGCATTGTATGGGTGTTTGTTACATTCGATTCACTAGTAGGAGTGAGAAAATCATCACGGGGTGGTGCGCATTTTATGGGTGTGTGTTACATTACATTCACTAGTAGGAGTTAGAAAAACATCACGGAGTGGTGCGCATTGTATGGGTGTGTGTTACATTAGATTCACTAGTAGGAGTGAAAAAACATCACGGGGTGGTGCGCATTGTATGGGTGTGTGTTACATTAGATTCACTAGTAGGAGTGAGAAAAACATCACGGGGTGGTGCGCATTGTATGGGTGTGTGTTACATTACATTCACTAGTAGGAGTGAGAAAAACATCACGGGGTGGTGCGCATTGTTTGGGTGTGTGTTACATTACATTCACTAGTAGGAGTGAGAAAAACATCACGGGGTGGTGCGCATTGTGTGGGTGTGTGTTACATTACATTCACTAGTAGGAGTGAGAAAATCATCACGGGGTGGTGCGCATTGTATGGGTGTGTGTTACATTACATTCACTAGTAGGAGTGAGAAAAACATCACGGGGTGGTGCGCATTGTATGGGTGTGTGTTACATTCACTAGTAGGAGTGAGAAAAACATCACGGGGTGGTGCGCATTGTATGGGTGTGTGTTACATTACATTCACTAGTAGGAGTGAGAAAAACATCACGGGGTGGTGAGCATTGTATGGGTGTGTGTTACATTACATTCACTAGTAGGAATGAGAAAAACATCACGGGGTGGTGCGCATTGTATGGGTGTGTGTTACATTACATTCACTAGTAGGAGTGAGAAAAACATCACGGGGTGGTGCGCATTGTATGGGTGTGTGTTACATTACATTCACTAGTAGGAGTGAGAAAAACATCACGGGGTGGTGTGCATTGTATGGGTGTGTGTTACATTACATTCACTAGTAGGAGTGAGAAAAACATCACGGGGTGATGCGCATTGTATGGGTGTGTGTTACATTACATTCACTAGTAGGAGTGAGAAAAACATCACGGGGTGGTGCGCATTGTATGGGTGTGTGTTACATTAGATTCACTAGTAGGAGTGAGAAAAACATCACGGGGTGGTGCACATTGTATGGGTGTGTGTTACATTAGATTCACTAGTAGGAGTGAGAAAAACATCACGGGGTGGTGCGCATTGTATGGGTGTGTGTTACATTAGATTCACTAGTAGGAGTGAGAAAAATATCACGGGGTGGTGCGCATTGTATGGGTGTGTGTTACATTAGATTCACTAGTAGGAGTGAGAAAAACGTCACGGGGTGGTGCGCATTGTATGGGTGTGTGTTACATTACATTCACTAGTAGGAGTGAGAAAATCATCACGGGGTGGTTAGCATTGTATGGGTGTGTGTTACATTACATTCACTAGTAGGAGTGAGAAAAACATCACGGGGTGGTGCGCATTGTATGGGTGTGTGTTACATTACATTCACTAGTAGGAGTGAGAAAAACATCACGGTGTGGTGCGCATTGTATGGGTGTTTGTTACATTAGATTCACTAGTAGGAGTGAGAAAGTCATCACGGGGTGGTGCGCATTGTATGGGTGTGTGTTACATTACATTCACTAGTAGGAGTGAGAAAAACATCACGGGGTGGTGCACATTGTATGGGTGTGTGTTACATTAGATTCACTAGTAGGAGTCAGAAAAACATCACGGGGTGGTGCGCATTGTATGGGTGTGTGTTACATTACATTCACTAGTAGGAGTGAGAAAAACATCACGGGGTGGTGCGCATTGTATGGGTGTGTGTTACATTAGATTCACTAGTAGGAGTGAGAAAAACATCACGGGGTGGTGCGCATTGTATGGGTGTGTGTTACATTACATTCACTAGTAGGAGTGAGAAAAACATCACGGGGTGGTGCATATTGTATGGGTGTGTGTTACATTAGATTCACTAGTAGGAGTGAGAAAAACATCACGGGGTGGTGCGCATTGTATGGGTGTGTGTTACATTACATTCACTAGTAGGAGTGAGAAAAACATCACGGGGTGGTGCGCATTGTATGGGTGTGTGTTACATTAGATTCACTAGTAGGAGTGAGAAAAACATCACGGGGTGGTGCGCATTGTATGGGTGTGTGTTACATTACATTCACTAGTAGGAGTGAGAAAAACATCACGGGGTGGTGCGCATTGTATGGATGTTTGTTACATTAGATTCACTAGTAGGAGTGAGAAAGTCATCACGGGGTGGTGCGCATTGTATGGGTGTGTGTTACATTACATTCACTAGTAGGAGTGAGAAAATCATCACGGGGTGGTGCGCATTGTATGGGTGTGTGTTACATTACATTCACTAGTAGGAGTGAGAAAAACATCACGGGGTGGTGCGCATTGTATGGGTGTGTGTTACATTACATTCACTAGTAGGAGTGAGAAAAACATCACGGGGTGGTGCGCATTGTATGGGTGTGTGTTACATTACATTCACTAGTAGGAGTGAGAAAAACATCACGGGGTGGTGCGCATTGTATGGGTGTGTGTTACATTACATTCACTAGTAGGAGTGAGAAAATCATCACGGGGTGGTGCGCATTGTATGGGTGTGTGTTACATTACATTCACTAGTAGGAGTGAGAAAAACATCACGGGGTGGTGCGCATTGTATGGGTGTGTGTTACATGAGATTCACTAGTAGGAGTGAGAAAAACATCACGGGGTGTTGCGCATTGTATGGGTGTTTGTTACATTCGATTCACTAGTAGGAGTGAGAAAATCATCACGGGGTGGTGCGCATTTTATGGGTGTGTGTTACATTACATTCACTAGTAGGAGTTAGAAAAACATCACGGAGTGGTGCGCATTGTATGGGTGTGTGTTACATTAGATTCACTAGTAGGAGTGAAAAAACATCACGGGGTGGTGCGCATTGTATGGGTGTGTGTTACATTAGATTCACTAGTAGGAGTGAGAAAAACATCACGGGGTGGTGCGCATTGTATGGGTGTGTGTTACATTACATTCACTAGTAGGAGTGAGAAAAACATCACGGGGTGGTGCGCATTGTATGGGTGTGTGTTACATTACATTCACTAGTAGGAGTGAGAAAAACATCACGGGGTGGTGCGCATTGTGTGGGTGTGTGTTACATTACATTCACTAGTAGGAGTGAGAAAATCATCACGGGGTGGTGCGCATTGTATGGGTGTGTGTTACATTACATTCACTAGTAGGAGTGAGAAAAACATCACGGGGTGGTGCGCATTGTATGGGTGTGTGTTACATTCACTAGTAGGAGTGAGAAAAACATCACGGGGTGGTGCGCATTGTATGGGTGTGTGTTACATTACATTCACTAGTAGGAGTGAGAAAAACATCACGGGGTGGTGAGCATTGTATGGGTGTGTGTTACATTACATTCACTAGTAGGAATGAGAAAAACATCACGGGGTGGTGCGCATTGTATGGGTGTGTGTTACATTACATTCACTAGTAGGAGTGAGAAAAACATCACGGGGTGGTGTGCATTGTATGGGTGTGTGTTACATTACATTCACTAGTAGGAGTGAGAAAAACATCACGGGGTGGTGTGCATTGTATGGGTGTGTGTTACATTACATTCACTAGTAGGAGTGAGAAAAACATCACGGGGTGATGCGCATTGTATGGGTGTGTGTTACATTACATTCACTAGTAGGAGTGAGAAAAACATCACGGGGTGGTGCGCATTGTATGGGTGTGTGTTACATTAGATTCACTAGTAGGAGTGAGAAAAACATCACGGGGTGGTGCACATTGTATGGGTGTGTGTTACATTAGATTCACTAGTAGGAGTGAGAAAAACATCACGGGGTGGTGCGCATTGTATGGGTGTGTGTTACATTAGATTCACTAGTAGGAGTGAGAAAAACATCACGGGGTGGTGCGCATTGTATGGGTGTGTGTTACATTAGATTCACTAGTAGGAGTGAGAAAAACGTCACGGGGTGGTGCGCATTGTATGGGTGTGTGTTACATTACATTCACTAGTAGGAGTGAGAAAATCATCACGGGGTGGTTAGCATTGTATGGGTGTGTGTTACATTACATTCACTAGTAGGAGTGAGAAAAACATCACGGGGTGGTGCGCATTGTATGGGTGTGTGTTACATTACATTCACTAGTAGGAGTGAGAAAAACATCACGGTGTGGTGCGCATTGTATGGGTGTTTGTTACATTAGATTCACTAGTAGGAGTGAGAAAGTCATCACGGGGTGGTGCGCATTGTATGGGTGTGTGTTACATTACATTCACTAGTAGGAGTGAGAAAAACATCACGGGGTGGTGCGCATTGTATGGGTGTGTGTTACATTAGATTCACTAGTAGGAGTCAGAAAAACATCACGGGGTG